>NC_048298.1:152815321-153113752 GCF_013100865.1 Trachemys scripta elegans
CCTGACTGCCCCCAACCTTCTCCCCACCCCCACCCCCAGAAAGCCCCCCCCCGAACTCCCGACCCCCCCGTCTCTTGACTGCCCCCTCCAGAACCTCCCTGCCCCTTCTCCGACCCCCTGGCCCCCTTGTTGTTGGCCTTCACCTAATGTCTCTGTGAGCTTGCTCAGGAACGGCCTGAGCCTCTTGTCCCGGCACGCTGGGCAGGAGGAGCGGGAGAGGAGCTCCAGACTGCCGGAGACGATCTGCGAATGCAGGGAGGGAGGGAGTGATCTCTGCTGCAGGGGGGAGAAGGGGCTCTGTCTGGCTGTCGGAGCCCCATGCAAGTGGCACCATCCGGCCGGCTGCCCTGTTAGCCGCGCGTGCTCTGCATGGGGGGAAGTCCGGACATTTACAAATTCCCCCCGGATGCTATTTTTAGCTCAAAAAGCCGGACATGTCCGGGGGAATCCAGACGAATGGTAAGCCTACCCCAGGGGCACTAGGCAGGAGCTGGGCCTTGCACTGTCCTGTGTAGAAAGACTAGTTGTGCTTAGCACTTGAATAGGGAGCACAAAAGGAAGGGAGAGGAAGACACCTTTCACCTCCCCTTCTACTCCACTGAGTGCCCTCTTGTGTACCATAAAAATAGGCGATGTGACATGTTGCTGAGCTAACACTGCTGGTGGAACCATAACATTAGCACTTCCTGACTTTGTGTAACCATAAAACTGCGTTAGCAGTTTTTTTGCATTTAAGACATTAAATTAATAATATTGTCTACATACATCCCCACAGTTTTAAGGCAGTGACCAAAATTTTTCAATCACTTCAGGTAGATCACAGCCTTAGAGCTTGACTCTGCAAAGAGCTGAGTGCCACCTAAATGATGTTGAGCATCTTCTTCTCTGGGCATTGAGGGCACTGACAGCCTTGCAGGAGGCATTCAGCACCCTGATGGAGCAAGCCCTTAATCTGGTAAATTGTGAAAAGGGTTGGAGGAATATACAGTAATATGAAAGCAATACTAAGAACTGGCACAGATAAAGCTCCTGTCGATATGGATACAGAGTTTACAAACATGTATTCATTTTGTGCCGTTGCACTCTATATGATTTTATGAAAATATGCTAATAAGCGTGACTATAATGTAACTGGAATATGCTTCATGCAAAAGGTCTCTTGTAAGGTATCATTACAAAGCTTATAATCTACTGAGTGTGGTCATCCTATTTGTATAAATGTATAACTCCTGTATATGAAACTAGAAATATGAAATGTAACTCTGAGGTCCTATTGTAATTATGCAAAGTGGGAACCATTTTAATGGTGGTTTGGAATCTTGATGGCTCCCATCAACTAGGACAATTGACTGTAGATGGCTCTGTTTATTGGTAAGTCTTCCTGTATACTTGTGCTGGCAAGTGGGTAATGAAGTATTACAGTGACATGTGATCATGTCACATGAACTGGAATCCATCTTTAACCTGGTGCTTTTCTATTTAGAAGGAGGGGTGGGAACCCAGAGAGGGACAAAGGATTCCCGTCTTGTGCAAAAGATATATAAAGGGGTGGAACAGAACAAAGGAGGCTGCAGTCATGAGAAATCCCCTAGCTACCACCTGAGCTGGAACAAGGACTTTACCAGTGGAAAGGATTGGGCCCAGACTAGAAGGAGGCTAGTCTGTCAAAGAAGCTTATTGGAACATCTCTGAGGGTGAGATTTACCTGCATTAGCTTCCTACTGTATTAGGCATAAACTTGCGTGTTTTATTTTATTTTGTTTGGTAATTTACTTTATACTGTTTGTTATTACTTGGAACCACTTAAATCCTACTTTTTATATTTAATAACATCACTTTTTACTTATTAATTAACCCAGAGTGACTATTAATACCGGGGGAAGGGGGGGGAGAGACCAAACAGCTGTGCATATCTCTCTATCAGTGTTATAGAGTGTGAACAATTTATGAGTTTACCCTGTATAAGCTTTATACAGGGTAAAACCAATTTATTTGGGGTTTGGTCCCAATTGGGAGCTGGGTATCTGAGTGTTGGAGTCAGGAGCACTTCTTAACTTGTTTTCTGTTAAGCCTGCCGCTTGTGGGGAAAGTGGTTCAGACTTGGATCTGTGTTTGCAGCAGGCAAGCGTGTCTGACTCAAACAAGGCAAGGTTCTGGAGTCCCAAGCTGGCAGGGAAAATGGGCTCAGAGGTAGTCTCAGCACATCAGGTGGCAGTCCCAAAGGGGTTTTTGTGACCCAGCCCGTCACACATTTGGGTTATGATTAACATCAAGTATCTGCAGAACATGAATGCAAAATTCACTGGAAGTAATAAAACAATGACAATAAAGTCAGCGATGTCCCTGGGAATAAAGCAGCTACTCATTCAATACTCCAGCATGCCAGCTACTCACAGGGCCAAATTCATTCAATGTGTAATTCCACGGAACTTGATAGAGTTACATAATGGATGAACTTGGCCAATGAACTCATGCTTTACCATATGTTTTCCATCTCTAGAGTCAGTTATGTGTCCAGTAGCTGGTTCCAAAGCAACTAGCCTATATTATGCAACATTTGTATAACAGCCTAATGTCCATTCGGACATCTGTCAGATGGTAAAATTTAAGACTGAACGCTGACTCTGTTTCAAATAATTCAAAGGTAGAAATTAAAACCCCTTATGTGGACTCTAATACACGCCTCTTCCTAAGAAATCACATTTACCACACACTGCATGTAACCAGCACAGAGGTTAACCACTGCACAGAAATCTTAACACTTCACAAATGATTAGCTTTATGTGTTTCAAAACCTGCTATTAGCTAGAATGTGCCACAGTGAAAAATCTCAAAAACATAATTTATAAAGAAAGTCACCCTACATCTGAAATAGAAGCTGATGCTTGTGAATCACTTGAACAATATTTACTTTGATACTTCTTAAAATGGTATCAATGAGTTATTTATTGGATAACTTTGTGAACAGAACTGGCAGAAAAAAGGGAACTCCTTTTCTGCAAAAAATTGGTATTTCTGCGGGGAGAGGGGGAAGAGGGAAATCACCTCAAACCGGACAAATTGTCAGAAACACCAAGTTTTTCATGGAAGGTGTTCTAAAGAAAAATTCCATTTCAGATGAACTGCAATGAAATTTTTTAGCATCCTGGCTGCCCGCTGGGAAGAGACTTACAGCTTGGCTGCTGGAGAGGCAGAGTCTGGGCACTCAACCTCCCTGTCTCCCCACCTCCCTCCCACCCGCAAGTTCTGGGTCCCGACAGGCAGAGAGTCTGGGTATTGAGCCTCACCATCAACACTCTCCAGCTCCAGAAGTCTCATAGGTAGAGAGCTATGACTGTAGGGCTTTTTTGCCTCACCAGCTGCCAGAGCTGTGGGGAGGAAGGGAGGCAGCCCTCCGGGAAAGCTTCTGTTAATTTCACTGGGAGAAAGTGAAATTGAGAAGGCGGACATAGCCAGGGAGCCATTGTTTGGATTTTTCTTGACAGAATATTGAATTTTTTTCAGTAAAATTTAGATTTTCTTGTGGAAAATTTCAAAAAGGTGTCACAAAATTAAAACATGGAAGAAAGGCTTAGAATCTTTTGTTAAATCAGCCAGTATTAGAGGTCACTAACAATGTGAAAGGATTTGCTCCTGTCCTGGGATTAAAAAGGCAACATTAAACCCACAGTGAGGCGCCATCCTTTTCTTTTTTTAAGCTGTAGGCGGAGTTGCATGAAGTTGGGCTGAGTTGCATCATGAAGAATGATTCCATTAAAAATAAATATAAATAATCTGTTTATATTTAATAGTATTATTTCTTATATTCCATTATAATTGCATATTTTATACCATAAGTATGCATGACATTTTAAAAATATGTAGAAAGGTAAGATCCCTTCCCCAAGAAACTTCCTATTGCATGGTCCTGAGCCAAAGCCTACTGGAATTAACTGGAAGATCCCATTGGCTCTAATGGTCTTGGATGATGCCCTAAAGGCTGGTCCAGTGGGTTGACATCAATACGTTTTCGTATTTGCTTCACTGGGAGACTGACTGGGTCCTAATTTAGAAAGATACAACAAAGGATCACCTACAAGAGTACGAGCAGATGATGTCACAGTTATGAATGTCGGGGAGCTAAGCAAAAGAAGAGGGTTATAAGGAGGGACCTCAAGGAGGATAAGGAGGTTATCTGGTATCTATTAATAGGGAAACTGTTCCAAGCACAAGAAGAGGCAATGAATTTACATGAGGTGTAAAAGAGGGCAGAATTTATCCCTCTCTCATAAGTGGGAGGATATAAAGGGAGCACCAAGAGGAGAGATCTGGAAGAAGCATACATTTTCATACCTACAAGAAAATATGAATTTTATTCATTTGCTGAGCATAGCCTACAACTTTATGGCCTGCTCAGTTGACAAACTTACTGACTCTCTGACCTCTCTAGAAATTCCACCCTGTGAATATGCCAGGCTTTCTGACATGCTGACTCTCTCACGTTAGTAGTTGGCAAGGAACACAAAATTCCATAAAGCAAAAGACTTTGTGGCGGGGGGTGAGGGGATTAAATAGGTTTATTCTAATAATTCTTAGCTTCTATGTATACTGCAATATAAATACACATAAAATTCAAAAGGTTAAATACAGGAAACAAAAATAAAGTAGAATTACAAAATTGAATTGTTCTTTCTTCTGTCAGCGCTTCAATGAAGACTAATTTTACCCACTTGACCAGTTTTACAGTAGCATATTTCCATTGACTTCGGTAGAGTTACTCCTGATTTATACCAGTGTAACTGAGATAAGAATCCGGCGCTGTGGCTCTACAACATAAACGACCTAGAGTGAAATCACAAGATCAGCACTTTGGCATGTAAACACCTGCCTAAATCAGAACTTTAGGCAAGAAAGTGCTTGCTAATTGCTGATTTACACATATAGAAGAGAACCTTTGCTTCAATTATGTCATGCTATTGGCAGAATTTGGTCAGCCACTTTCCTTCACGCCCTTTTCATTTAAATGTTAATAAAACATTGCATTATTTTCACTTAACCTGTTTTTTGGTGTATTACCTGTCATTAGCACAGCTACTCTTTGCAGTCCAGTCATGCTGTGGATTGACTAGGATGCCCCAGGACAGGTAAACAGAGGTCGGGGTCAAAGTGCCAATCACCAGCTGGAGAGGCTTTTGAGTCTTGGTCTTACCTGTATAAGAAACATACAGACAATTCTACTTACACTTAGGTTCTCTCTATTCAGGGGGAGATATTTGTGGCTGGTTATGAGAATGAAAGAATTATGATTTAATCTCTCCTCTAAATTCAAAGGGAAGGTATAATGCAAGTGAATTCAATCCTGACTTGAAGGGATCACCTCCCCAACCCCTGCACATGCTTCTCTTTAATTATGAGAAAGAATATTCAATTTCCAAGTGAATATTTCTCCATATATCCCTAGCAAAGATCATCAGTAATAATGAGTTACGCGCAGCAATGATTTAATGTTGACTGCAGTACTTTTCACCAGGTCTGAAATAAAACAAAACCTTACAAAATTATTTCACTTAAGATTGTTGACAAGTCTTGAGTGGTGCCTCTGTCTGGCGAGGTCTGTCCCTCACCAAGCAGGTAATGTAACTCCTCATCTCTTACACTATACTTGCAATTTAGTTTTACTCTGAACACAGTGGTGCAATCATCCCTCTAGATCAGAGGTTCCCAAACTGTGGGGCGTGCATGCCCCTCTGGGGGGGCACAATGTGCTTATCAGGGTGGTGTGGGGCTGCAGCCAGCCAGGTGTCCAGGCCTGCCCAGGACAGCAGCAGAAAAAGCATGTAGGGAGTCCCGGGTGATCAGGGAGAGATGAGGGAGAGCAGCCCAGCTCCAACCCAGCAGCAGCATGCTGTTCTTCCCCTCCTCTCCTCCCTGGCTGCTGGGGGCTGCCTGCGTGCTGTCCCCACTGCTGCCTGCTCTAGCCCAGACACCTGGCCAGTTGGTGCTCATGTATTTTAAAAACTCTGGAGCCTGCCGGAGTGAGAGGTTCTGGCCCGGGGGGAGGGAAGGCAAGGAACTCTAGTCTGCTTCACTCTGTACCCCGCATGGGCTCCTCAGGGAATTGAGCCAGCCATGGTTCTGCTGCTGCCCTGGATAGCAGCTGCCTGCTCTGCTCCCCTCAGTGAATCACTTTCTGCCCTGGACAGGAGGTGACGGGGACCGTTATGCGACTTCCATGGAGAAGAGGGATACAATAAAACGAAGATGAAGAACTTTTAAATCAAGTTTTAAAAGCTAATGCCTGAGGGTAGTGCAATGATCTAGAGGGTAGTGCTCTGCATTGCCTGGCAAAAATCTTGGTTCAGTTCTCTGTTCATGCCTCTTGATCCTTAAATTGGAAGTGCTGTTCAGCCACTGGTAGGAGTTCCTCACCTCTTTATCAATGATACCTCCAAAGGGTTAAGAAGTGGTTTTGTGCTCGAACGGGATTTCCCAGTAAGTCCACAAGGATGCGAGATTTGCTTTTCCAAGCAGTCTGCAGGTAGCTGGAAAACCCTGTAGTATGTCTGTTTTACACTACATTGATTGGGAGCATATTCACAGAAAAAAAAAAGTGGGATTTTTTTTTCACATTTAGATGAAGTGTGCTGTGATGTAATGTACAACATTTAAAAAAGAAAGGCAAAACTCCAAACATTTGCCTGATGTGTAGGCTAGAGTCCCCAGTCTCCCTGTTTTCTTATAGGGTTTTTTTGGGGGGTTGTTTTCATAGTTCTAGACAAGACGCGATAAATCGATCCCAGAAGATCGACTGCTTACCGCCGGACCCGGAGGTAAGTATAGACCTACCCAAAGACTCATTTCTTCCCTGAGGGCCACACAAGCACTAACTCACATCAGTCCAATGCCTTCTTCAACTTAACACTTGAAGAGAGAAGGGAAAGGGGGAAAAATGTTATTAACTTCACCTTTCCTCATTGTCTCCCAGTACATTTTGTCCTGTCTATGTCTATCTTTCAAGAGCAGGGAATGTCTTTAACTACTATTTGTCAAATAAACAAAGCTTTTACAACAAGAGGATGAGCAGTAATGCTTGAAATTCGAGGATGTTATTTTATCTAAATTAGTTCTTGCAACCCCAGTTAAAAAATATTTGATTGTGACATTGCTGAGTGTGCCAATGTTAATTTAACTTATGTAGTGACGATGTTAAGAATGAGAGAATGCAAGTTTCAGAACTAAGTTTCCCCAGAGATCAAGACTGCTTGCATCTGGAGTTGTGGCCTAGCCCATTAGAGAGAAAGAGGTCAGCTGCAAAGTTTGAACCAGAATCCAAAGTTATGCATACTTAGCAGTGTTTGATCAGGGAGCTTGGTTCAGGTCCATCTCTAGTGGGAATGATCCAATTAAAATTCCCCATGACTGAAGCAGCTATTAAAATTAATAATCCTAAACCATGGCTTTAGGCAGTTTATTTTTTTAAATACTGTACCTGAATAGCTGTTAAATAGCAATCTGTTATCAAGTATTTTCTATGTGCATCTAATGGAGAAAAATATTGCTTCATGCCTGCAAGGGCCCTGACAAATATATTAGGCCCAAAAAAATACAGATCATTAAACAAGTTCCATCTGAAGATCTTAAGTACTTTAAAAACATCAATCAATCAATTATTCTTCACCACACCCCTGTGAAGCAGAGAGTTAGCTTCATTTTAAGATTAGGAACTAAATTACTGAATGCTGAAATGACTTGCTAAAGGTCATACAGGAAGTCTGTAGCAGAGGCCAGAAACAGAAAAGACGGTTACTCACCGTTGTAACTGTTGTTCTTCGAGATGTGTTGCTCATATCCATTCCATTAGGTGTGTGCGCGCCGCGTGCACGATCGTCGGAAGATTTTCTACCCTAGCAACACCGGCGGGTCGGCTGTGGAGCCCCCTAGAGTGGCGCCTTCATGGCGCTGAATATATACCCCAGCCGACCCGGCGCCCCCTCAGTTCCTTCTTGCCGGCTACTCCGACAGTGGGGACGGGGGGCGGGTTTGGAATGGATATGAGCAACACATCTCGAAGAACAACAGTTACAACGGTGAGTAACCGTCTTTTCTTCTTCGAGTGCTTGCTCATATCCATTCCATTAGGTGACTCCCAAGCCCAACTTAGGTGGTGGGGTCGGAGTGAGACATTGCTGTGTGCAAAACCGCTGACCCGAATGCAGCATCGTCCCTGGACTGCTGCACTAGTGCATAGTGAGCTGTAAACGTGTGGACTGATGACCAAACTGCCGCTCTACAAATGTCCTGGATTGGAACATGTGCCAGGAAAGCAGTCGAGGAAGCTTGGGCCCTCGTGGAGTGAGCGGTGAGGTGCGGTGCTGAGACACCTGCCAGGTCATAGCAAGTCCGTATGCAAGACGTAATCCAGGAGGATAGGCGTTGTGAGGAGACCGGTGAGCCTTTCATTCGGTCGGCCACTGCAACGAAGAGTTGCGTCGTCTTTCTAAAGTGCTTTGTGCGGTCAATATAGAAGGCCAGGGCCCTTCGTACGTCCAGGGAATGCAAACGTTGATCCTGGCGAGTGGCATGTGGTTTGGGATAAAAGACCGGGAGAAATATGTCCTGGTTGATATGAAATGGAGAAACCACCTTAGGTAGAAAGGCAGGATGTGGACGAAGCTGCACTTTATCCTTATGGAAAACTGTATAAGGGGGCTCGGATGTAAGCGCCCTGAGTTCAGAAACTCGCCTTGCTGAGGTGATGGCTACGAGGAAGGCTGTCTTCCAGGATAGGTACAAAAGTGAGCAGGCGGCTAGTGGTTCGAATGGAGGACCTGTGAGTTTGGAGAGAACCAGATTAAGGTCCCACGTCGGGACGGGCTGACGCTGTTGTGGGTACGTCCGGTCTAAGCCCTTGAGGAATCTAACGACCATCGGGTTGGAGAATACCGAGGACGCGAGTTCCCCCGGGTGAAAGGCTGATATAGCAGCCAGGTGAACTCTGATTGAAGATATCGCCAACCCTTGCTGTTTTAGGGAGAGGAGATATTCCAATATGAGAGGAATGGGTGCCTGCAACGGGGACGTGGCTCGTTGTTCGCACCAACAGGAGAACCGTTTCCACTTGGCCAGGTACGTGGTCCGTGTTGAGGGTTTTCTACTGCTCAGCAGAATCTGTTGGACAGAGTGCGAGCATTGCCGCTCTGCCTGGGTGAACCATGGAGCAGCCATGCTGTGAGGTGGAGTGATTGCAGGTCGGGGTGACGCAGCCGACCGTGGTCCTGAGATATGAGATCCGGACATAATGGAAGCGGGATCGGTGTCTGAACCGAGAGTTCCAACAGTGTGGTGTACCAATGTTGTCTCGGCCACGCTGGAGCGATCAGAATTACCTGTGCCTGGTCTCTGCGCAATTTGAGCAGTACCTTGTGGACCAGAGGAAATGGAGGGAAGGCATAAAACAGGTGGTCTTTCCAGGGAAGGAGAAACGCATCCGAGAGGGAGCCCGGAGCTCGACCTTGTAGGGAGCAGAACGCGTGGCACTTCCTGTTGTCTCGAGATGCAAACAGGTCTATCTGGGGAAACCCCCACTTCTGGAAGATGGAATGTATGATGTCCGGACGGATAGACCACTCGTGCGTCTGGAAGGACCTGCTGAGTCGGTCCGCCAGAGTGTTCTGGACTCCAGGGAGGAACGATGCCGTGAGATGGATTGAGTGGGCGATGCAGAAGTCCCACAGGCGAATGGCCTCTTGGCATAGAATTGACGAACGTGCTCCTCCTTGCTTGTTGATGTAAAACATGGCCGTGGTGTTGTCGATGAGAACCAACACACAGCGGCCACGTAGGAGATTGAGGAATGCCTGGCACGCCAGGCGCACCGCCATCAATTCCCGAACATTGATATGCAGGGCTAGCTGGGGTGCAGTCCACAGGCCCTGGGTATGGTGTTCGTTGAGATGGGCGCCCCAACCCAGAGATGAAGCGTCTGTGACCAGGTGCAGAGAGGGTTGTGGGGCGTGAAATGGCATCCCCTCGCAGACCACATTGTGATCTAGCCACCAGGTGAGGGAGGCCAGGACCGAGTTCGGGACCGTGACCACCATGTTCAGGCTGTCCCGATGTGGACGGTATATTGATGACACCCAGGTCTGGAGTGGGCGAAGCCGAAGTCTGGCATGCCTGGTTACGTACGTGCAGGAAGCCATGTGACCCAGCAGGGTAAGGCACGACCTCACCGTGGTAGTTGGGAAGGTCTTGAGCCCTTGAATGAGGTTCATGATGGTGCCAAAGCGGTTGTCTGGCAGGATGGCTTGTGCACGTCTGGAGTCGAGAACTGCGCCGATGAATTCTATTCTCTGGGTAGGTTCTAGAGTGGATTTGTCCTTGTTGAGTAGGATGCCCAACTCGTTGAATGTGTGCACTATTCTGTGGACGTGAGCTTGAACTTGCTCTTTGGTACGACCGCGTACCAGCCAGTCGTCTAGGTACGGGAACACCTGTATCCCTTGCCGACGAAGGTACGCTGCCACGACAGCCATACATTTCGTGAACACTCTTGGGGCCGAGGATAGGCCGAAGGGAAGGACTGCAAATTGGTAGTGCACCGTGTTTACCACGAATCGCAGAAAGCGTCTGTGAGGTGGGTAAATTGTGATGTGAAAGTATGTGTCTTTCATGTCGAGGGCGGCGAACCAGTCTCCAGGATCGAGGGAAGGGATAATGGCCCCCAAAGAGACCATGCGGAACTTCAACTTTACTACGAATTTGTTGAGTCCGCGCAAGTCCAAGATGGGCCGCAGACCTCCTTTGGACTTGGGGATCAGGAAGTAACGGGAATAAAATCCCCTGCCCCTTAACTCTATCGGAACCTCCTCTATGGCCCCCAAGGCCAGGAGTGTGGAAACCTCCTGTATAAGAAGTTGCTCGTGAGAAGGGTCCCTGAAGAGGGACGGGGAAGGGGGGTGGGAGGGGGGGATAGAAGAAAACTGGATAGCGTATCCCCTCTCCACCGTGCAGAGGACCCAACGGTCCGAAGTTATAAGGGACCAGGCACGGTGGAAGTGGGAGAGGCGATCTCGAAAGTAGGGGGCTGGATCCTGGTGGATGACTAGGGCGCCGTCCTCGACCGCACCTTCAAAAGTTCTGCCTGGGGCCTGAAGGTGGTCTAGGTGGCCCTTGGTTCTGGCCGGGTTGAGGGCCGGTCCACCTTCTCCTACCACCTCGCCCTCGCCTCCGGGTCGAGTCTTGTCTCTGACGAGGCGGGGGGGGGTAGAAGCGCTGAGGCTGCGGCCTAAATGGCCTGCGCTGAGGGCCCACAACATGCATCCCGAGGGAGCGCATGATTGTTCTCGAGTCCTTGAGGCTCTGCAGGCGAGATTCCGTCTTGTCCGAGAACAATCCATGTCCTTCAAAGGGCAGATCCTGTAGGGTTTGCTGCAGCTCCGGAGGCAAACCCGAAACTTGAAGCCAGGAGATCCTCCGCATAGCGATACCCGAAGCCAGGGTCCTCGCAGCCGAGTCTGCTATGTCCAAGGAGGCCTGCAAGGAGGTTCGAGCCACCTTCTTACCTTCCTCTACCATGGCTCCAAACTCTTCCCTGGACTCTTGGGGAATCAACTCCTTAAACTTCCCCATAGAGTTCCAGGAGTTAAAATTGTAGCGGCTCAGTAGCGCCTGTTGGTTTGCCGCTCTAAGTTGCAGCCCTCCGGCTGAGTAAACCTTACGGCCAAACAAATCGAGCCGCTTAGCCTCTTTTGATTTAGGCGCTGCAGCCTGCTGGCCGTGACGCTCTCGTGCGTTCACTGATGCCACCACCAGTGAACACGGTTGGGGGTGGGTATACAAGTACCCGTAGTCCTTAGACGGGACAAAGTATTTCCTTTCCACCCCTCTCGCTGTGGGTGGGATAGAGGCAGGAGTTTGCCATATCGTATCCGCATTAGTTTGTATCGTGCGGATCAGGGGTAACGCCACCCTCGATGGGGCATCCGCTCCGAGGATGTTCACGATAGGATCCTGCACTTCCACTATCTCCTCCGCCTGCAGGTCCATATTACGGGCCATCCTACGCAGGAGATCCTGATGAGCCCGAAGATCTATCGGGGGGGGACCTGTACAAGAGGTGCCCGCCACTGCCTCATCCGGAGAGGAGGAGGAAGATGCCTCCGGTGGTACTGGATCCAGGGGGGGGTCCTGATCCCCTTGCTGTTGGACCGGAGCATCACCTGTACTCGGGACTATGGTGTCAGGTGGCGTGGACACGGAAGCCTCCATGTCCCCTGGTGGAGGCCGAGAGATGGTGGATTCCGGGGCCCTTCTAACCGAGTGACCCGAGCGAGAGGTCGATGGTATTGGAGCCCCTTGCTCCTGGTGGTACGCCCATGGGGTCCAAAACGACCAGTGGGATGGGCCATGAGAGTGTCCTCTGCCATCTCCTGCCAATGGCCTAAGTTCCGTTCTTCAGCTTGCCCTTGAGAGGGGTATGCCGATCTCGACAGGTCCTCCGAGGAGCGAGACACCGATCTTGACGGCCATGGCGGTGCCGAACGAGATGAAACGATCCCCGTGGGCTGCGGTGCCGCATGGTACCGGTCCGGAGATGATCTATCTCCACGCGGTGCCGGCGAACGGTGCCGGGACCGCGATCGGTGCCGATGACCTCGTCGGTGCCGGGAGCCGGATCTGGACCTCGACGAGGACCTGGAGTATGCCCGGTGCCGGGAGCGGCCTCTCGACGTCGAACGTCGACCGTAGCGGTGCCGAGAACTACGTCTCGACGTTGATCGGCGCCGACGATCATAGCGGTGCCGAGACGTAGAACGGTGCCGCGACGAAGATCTTAGCCGCGAGTACGACCGGTGCCGAGGTGATATTCGGTGCCGGGACTGCGAGCGGCGTGGGGACCTGCTTCGGGACCTGGATCGGTGCCGAGGTTCCAGCCCTTGCGATGGAGGGCACATCAGTGCAGGTTTCCCCCTCGACTGTACCGGGCGAGTCAACGGTGCCTTCGGTGCCGGTGGTTGGGGCGGTGCCGGCTCTGTGAGAGCTATTAAGTCTCTCGCCGCCTCGAAGGTCTCCGGAGTCGACGGGAGGCACTGTATAACCGCCGGTCTCGGTGGAGACGGTATCTGCACCGGACTCAACGGCTTCGGCGCCGGAGTCGACGGTGCTGGAGGCACCTGTTTCCGGTGCTCCACCGGCGGACGCGGCTCTACCCCCGGCATTGGGGGAGCCGGCGTCTTCGGCACGGAGGCCCCTGTCTTATGGGCTTTTTTATGCCCTGGGGATAATGAACGGCGCCTAGGCACTTGCTGTGCCTGCGGTGCCGACAAGGTCCGGTGCCGGGGAGGCTTGTCCGACGCCACTCGCGTGGTCGTCATGGCCGGTGCCGCCGGGGCACTGCGCACCGAGGCGCTAGGTGCCGGGGCCTGACTTGTAGATGGAGCGTCAGGACTGAGTGCCGCCTCCATCAGAAGTTGCCGGAGCCGAAAGTCCCACTCCTTCTTGGTCCTTGGTCTGAAGGCCTTACAGATCTTGCACTTATCTGTTTGATGGGACTCTCCCAGGCACTTCAGACAGGAGTCGTGCGGGTCGCTCGTGGGCATATGTTTAGCGCAGGAGGCGCACTGCTTGAAGCCGGGAGCTTTGGGCATGAGCCCGGACCCGCGGCCGGGGGAGAAAGGGGGAGACGACCCCCTTAATCCCCTGACTAGTATAACAACTAAACAACTTTTACAAACTATTTTAACTATTTAACTATAAACACTAGAACTGTAACTATAACTATAACTGCTAATAACAAACGAAGCTAGGGAGAGTGGAGATCAGCTATGCCGCGCTCCACAGTTCCAACGACCGTCAGGGGCGGTAAGAAGGAACTGAGGGGGCGCCGGGTCGGCTGGGGTATATATTCAGCGCCATGAAGGCGCCACTCTAGGGGGCTCCACAGCCGACCCGCCGGTGTTGCTAGGGTAGAAAATCTTCCGACGATCGTGCACGCGGCGCGCACACACCTAATGGAATGGATATGAGCAAGCACTCGAAGAAGAACTCAGATTTCCTTATTACCAGACTTGCAGCTTTAGCAAGAAAACCATCCTTTCCCTTAAGCCGCGTGTATTAGTGAAGTTGGTGTCTCTCATAATATATGTATGTAAAGACCCTTTACTTTATCAATGGAATGCATTAAAATTTCTATGGGAGAAAGATTCCTAACTGGCATTTTGCGGAGATTATAAAACATTAATCTCCTATCCAACCCAAACCCTAGAATTCCAAAGATTATAAATCAGTTCATTTCAAGACCAAATCCATTGTTTATAATTGTGTATCAATGTTCCCACTAGCTACGTCAACTTTTCATATGCATTTTTGATCCCCATATTCTTGAAAAAAGAAATATATTAAATCTCAGTTTTCATAATGAGAACTTATTATAAAGAAGGACCTCCAAAAACTGCATCTAGGTTTCTTAATCAGAACATCCATGAGTGAATACTGTGTAGATGTACATGCCTACATTTTTATTTTAATCACACAAATGTTGGATTTGGTCATCCACATCAGAAAATTTGGTTCTTTCAGACACACTAAATAAAAACAATATTCTGTCTTGATTTGACTGTATATACAAAATGTGATAATGTTACAGTACCTGAGCATGTTTTCTTGTGATTTGGAATGGGTGCAGGTCGCACCGTAATCAAGTATCTTGGCTCGGCATCTGAAAATAACAATTTGGTAATTAGTTTAAATTCACAATTTGTTTTTAAAAATGATCAATTAATTATTCCTGGTGAATAATGGAATATTTAATTAAGATTTAACAATTTCTGTAAATTTTTTCCGGTCTATGATTTATTCACTGACAATCCAGAAACATTCTAGGCACTATTAGAGAGATTTAAAAAAACAAAAGACATATCCCTACATGAAAAAAATTACAATCTAAACAGACATTCCAAAAGAGAGAGGAAGCAGGGTACAAGATGATGGCATACAAAGTTTTTAGCTACTCTACTAGGGTTACATGCTATTAGCTTACAGATGGAACAAGTGAGCAAAGTAAGAAGTGGTGATGACAGAAAGGGAAGCAGCAGGATAGGGCAAGGAATGGAGTAGAGGATGGAATCCAAAGATTCTGAGCAAAGGCACTGACTCCGTGGGTGCTACGGGGTTCAAGCACCTACGGGGAAAAAACAGGGGGTGCTCAGCACTCACTAGCCACATCTGTATGGTGGGGCTACCGATCAGCTGTTTGGCAGCTGGAGAGAGGTGCTCGAGGGCAGGAAGAGGGGGCGTGAGGGCAGGATCTCAGGGAAGAAGAGTGGGGGTGGAGCACTCACCAGGAAAAATAAAAGTCAGTACCTGTGATACTGAGGCTTGGTCTACACTACAGAGATAGATCGACATAAAACACCTTATGTCGACCTAACTATGTCAGTGTCTACACTACAACCTTGCTCCTGCCGATGTAAGTGCCCTACTACACCGAAGACATAACTCCAGGCAAGTCTACATCGGCATAGTTGAGTCAATGCAGCTATGCCCCTGTAGCATGTCTGGTGAAGACGCACTATGCCAACTGGAGAATGCTCTCCCATCAGCATAATTACTCAACCTCGGCAAGAAGCGTAAGCAATGTCGGCTGGAGACAAGCTATGTTGGCGGAAGAGCATCTCCCACTGACATAGCATTGGTGTGGACAGTGAGAAAATTGCAATGCTTGGGGAGTGGAGGGCACTAATCAACATAAGTTCCCTAATCATCCCTAATTGACATAAGTTAGATCAACTTAAGCGGTAGTGTAGACCTGCCCTCCACCTCCAAAAAAGGTGTAGAGCTTATGTTGGTGTAGTTAGGGCGACACAGGGTCTGTGTAACACTGTGTTTCTTACATTGGTTGTCTTGTCAACCTAACATAGGTCGACTTAAGATTCTAGTGTAGACATGCCCTCAGTGAGGATATTCATTAAGATGTCAAGAGGCTGAGGGTCTGATGACTATTGTTGCTACAGAAGTGGAGTTTCCTGGAGCAGAGGACTTTCACAGGTTACTTTGGAAGCTCCCCCACCCTAGCAATCCTAGTCACGTGCATGTAAGTGGTAGAGAGGGGATGGAAACCACTGTGGCTCAACGATTGTCTACTTGGTGAAACTCCCCTGCATAATTATACAGGCAAAATTATATTGCTATAGTTATATCAGTGTAAGTCCCCATGTGGACAAACTTATCCCAGAGTAAGAGTGCCTTTTTCCACTTTAACTAAACCAGAGTATAAGCGCATAGACTGATCTTTAATCATTTAATACTTGATGATCTAGCCGCCACTGCAAAGCAGTGGGAGTAAGATGTGCTCGGTTCTATTCTCCACTCCACCACTGACTGAATTTGGACNTTGATAAATCCCTGTGTCCTCTTGAGAAATATACTCAATCTTTTTTGCAACAGAACTCAGAGTTCTATGCTTGCAACTAAACTAGATAAAAAGGAAAAGGGGGAGGAAGGAGACATTTATTTGTATTTTCACTGTTGAAATTTGAAAACAACATTTGTCATTGAAATTTGGAAATTTTAAAAATTTTGAGCCACTATGAAGCTGTTTGAAATGTCTGAAATTAGGTTTTTGACAAAATAGAGCTAATTGAAGAAAACAAAAACAAAAAAAACATTACTATTTGCATCTAAACATAAATGCAGTGTTCATTTCCAAAACCACAAAAAACAGAAAATGCAAAAACAAATAAAGGTGAGCACACCAAGTTGTTAAGATTGTGAAAAGAACAAGAATATGATTTTCACTGGTTTCTCCAACAGTAAGAATTTTTTCCCATGGCTTTGTTATTCACACATATCTGCATTGGATATTTTGTGTGTCAATAGATTTAGCTGTTCTCATATATTTCAGACAATGTTTAAAGCTAGATTCAGCTCTTGTTCAAAGCTAGCATCGAAGGATAGGTCTACACTAGAAAAGCTATACAATACTGGAAAACCCTCCTAGTGAAGACGAAGATTATACCAGAAAAAGAGTGCTTTTGTTGCTTTAGTTTATACTGGTTCAGCGAGCACAATACCAGCAAAAGCACTTTTATGCCAATATAATTACATCAATACGGTGGCTTCTGGTAGTATCCAAGTGTCATAAGCTATCAAGTCCCTAGCTGATAGTGCTATATCGGCAAAAGTTTCTGTTGTAGACATGGCCTATGATCAATAATGAAGTGTTTTCAAACAAACGAAGACTTCACTACCTTTATGTTTGGGAAGACACAAGACAAGATTCTAGTCTTACTAACCATTCTTTTCATATTCTCTTTCATATCAAACTCACTGCAGTTTTTTCTACAATCTCCATGAAGCATCAGAATTTATCTAAGTTCAGTTTATGGATCTGCTACAGATGTAGGCTCAATTCCAGCTCTGAACAGGCTTCCTGTGTGGCTTTTAGTAAGCCACTCAATTTTTTGTGTGCCTTAGTTTCCCAGCTGCAAAACTGGGATAGTAATACTACTTCTCTGCGAAGCTTTGTGTCTCTCATCTGTGTAGCCTGTAAGCTCTTTAGGAGAGGCACTGTCCAGTGCCAACCATAACGGAGCCTGGATCTCTCCTTGTGTCTCTATGCACTATTATATAAAAAAAATAATTACAAGAGACACTGATAGCAACCCCCATTATTAAGGCTGTTTAACACTTACCATTATAGCCCCTATGTTCAGTTGCTTAAGCATAAACGGTAATCAGGACTCAGTGAATTAGTGTCCTGGCAAATTTTGCTGCCACGTGGCATAGTCTATTCATGAGTGAATCCTATTCCATGAGCTGGTGCTCAGGAAGGCTACAGAAGTGACGCTGGGCACTGACTGAACCGCTCTGGATTTAACCACTTATTTTTAAGATGCCACAGGAGCCACGCGAGTCCTGAAGGACTGGGATGACTTTGTCCCATGTAGACCAATCTGGAGTTAAGAGATAAGAATGAAAGTTCAAATAGTCCCATGCCTGATTCTCTCTTAGCACAGTGGATCTCGTACCTTTCAACAACTGCTCAAGTTTAGTAAATTACAGAAAAACCTCAGCTGTGCAAGCCAACACCCACCACTTCTCATGCCATTGTGGATGCAAGTTTTACCTGATGGTGGGACAGCCCACTCAGGTTAGAATGCCCACAGCTACCTGCTCTCCCGACCTTCCTCACATGGAGTGTTCTGGGTGCACTTTCCAACTGGCAGAACAGTCCCCAGAGGACCCTTCCAGCCAGCATAATAGCAGCCCTGTGGCTGCTCTAACTTATGACAGCAGCTAGCCTAAAAAGCAAGGGGCTGTTTGCCGCCACCTTTGTCTCCTTTCCTTCCCGCCTCCCACTCAAGTTGCACTGAGCGTGAGATAAATACAACTTAGGAGCTACCCTTAAGATAATGCTATATACTTATGTGGAAATTTGCAACCTGGTGTTCCATTTTAATGCAGTACAGAATACTTTTTGCATTCAAATAAACATTTCCATAGGGCATGTAAAATAACTCTTAATCTTTTTAACCTGAAATGCCCCTGAGTTAACAGATTTATGGTAATTGTTATCTTTAAATGCAATCAATAAACACTGTGGACCTGAGGAGTACACCAATAGCCTATAGCAAATTCTGCAGCTGGTTTCTTTCTTGCTCTGTGTAAGAAAGCTGTTTGCCTAAAGTCACAGATGCTAGTGTTTAAAATTACAGCATATTGTATTTTACATTTCAGTTACATGACACAATTATATTTATCATATTTATTTCCCTTCACTTTTAAGTGGTGCATTGCCATTAAGAAGTTGTCTCATCGGATTATATTACAATGTAGAGAGCTTGAATCTGTCAATGAAATGTGTGGGGGCGTTTTTAAATGAAAGGTCCTCCCCAGTACTTTGGCATAACAAAACCCACTGAGAAGGTAATTGACTTGGTGCTTTGTTGTGTCTAATATATGAGACCATATAGCACATTTCATTCCACGCTATAAATGTCAAGGGTTTTATCATCTTTTTTTAATCTTCACTGGAGCAGGATCTTGCTTGTGTAATAGCAACAGCTTCTATGGAATTCTAGGATACTGCTGGATACTCTGATTTACTGCACCACTCAGGTAAGCGGTGCTCAGAGAGCTTCATCTCGCTATAAGCCACTAAGCTTACACATTAAAGCTACAGAAAATACAACTACTAAATGCAGTCTGTCCCAGCTGAAGTCCACCTTTGACACAGAGTCCATGGCTTCATATGATTTTACACACCACTGGGTAGCATCATTCCTATTAAATGGAAAAAATTAGGAGAACTACAGAAGGCTGCATTGCTATTTTCACCCAAGGACCTCAGTACTTTACAAACATCAATTAAGCCTCAGCACTCCTGAAAGTTAATTATAGAAGACATTATACCCCATTTGCAGACATTATACAAAGAGTCTAATTCAGACTTGTTAAACTCTGTGACTTTGGTGGAGCTGTGTAAGTGACTTTCCTGAACTCAAATTCTAAATCACTGATGGAATTAGAAAGAGATCTCAGGAGTTTGATTTCCAGCTATACAACAATCATGTCTTTGCTGCAGTGGCCCCGAGAGGAAGGAATTCACACCCTTCAAAATCCAGTTGGACCCCCAATCTCCTTACTTAAAAAAAACAAAACCCTATAGCATTCCCCTCCCTGCCATGCACATCCCCACCCCAAGGGGTTACTGTTATCCCTGTAACTCCCTCTATTCTTCCCCCCCACCCTCTTCTGTTTTATTATGAAATCGCAGTAAGCACCCAGAACCACATTAGCAGGGCCACTTTAAGAATTTCAGTACAGTTATACCTTTTTCCCATAAACATACGCCACCAAGTATTCTGATACTACAGTGACGGGGCAGATTTCAAGAACAGAAAGGACCATTATGATCACCTAGTCCACTGGTGTCCAAATTTTTCAACCAGAGGGTTGAACATCATTCAGAAAGGTCAAATGGCCACAAATAAATATTTTAATTATTTTCCGACTCAAGGCAACATTAGTCAGCATGCTCTCCTAGCCTCACTCCCATAGCCTCACCACAACACTGACCTTAGAGCAGCCAGAGCCAGGTTGCAGATACTTGATCTAATCTGAGCTGCATAAACACAAGCCATAGAATTTCATCCAGTAATTCCTGCTATAGTCCAATAATTTGCAGATGAACTAGAACAAATCTTTTGGAAAGCCATCCAATCTTGTTTTAAATGCTCCACATGGAGAATTTGCCACATGCCTAGCTAAGATGATGCAATGGTTAACTACCCTCACTGTTAAAAATGGACATTTTATTTCCTGTTTAAATTTGCCTAACTTCAATGACAACATCACCCCCATTGCAGTGCACTGAGGCCATGGAACAGAAGACAGACAATGTTTTTAGGTCTTTTGGCAGCTCCCAAATAAATAGGATAGCTGCCATCTATGCATATAAGCAGTTTACTCCTTTGGAGGTTTGGAGCCTACAGGAAAATGAAGATTTTGTTTGTGTTGATATTATGAATTATTCCAATTATAAAATATCATTTGGAAGAGCATATTACCACTCTAGCTTAATACTGCTTAGTTATGGGCATGTTAAAAATCACTCAGTTGTAGCCAAGATATAGTATTACTTTGGGAGAAGGCGGTATACATTTTCATTTCACTTTTTTACATTGTAAGCCACCTTTAGGTCTCACATTGTGATATCCAACCATAGCCCTGAACAACACATGATTAACAACAAGTAACCAAATGGCTCCAAATCAGAATGCCAGAAATCCCCCTAACTTGATGTTAAAACTTGTCTTCACATCAGAATTTTATGGTTCAGTCTCATCTTTAGTTAAGAATGAACAAACAATTTGTTAATAAGCAATGTTGTATATTTAACATTTGAGGGCCCTGTTAATGACTAGACTCCCATTCTTACCACATCTCTCACACACACAGCTTATTGTCCAAACTCATCCCTCTTCTTGGGGTTTGGACTTTATTTACAATGTAAGTAATCAAGCCTTATGATAGTGCTGTATTTACAAATATAAACCTTAATTTTCAAGTTCACTCCCAAGCTGTTCTTAGGGTTTCTTTTTGCATTACCTCCTCAGATGGTAGCTTTAGGGGAGATAGCTTTTATACTCCTGAGTTAGAATTCATATGGCCCACTTTAGCTGTCATTGTGAGTCTCTGAACCCTATAACAGGGCCTAAAGCCTGACTGGCACCTGACTCCCTGGTACCTTAGCTTGTCTCTGGTGACTGCAATTGTATCCAAAATAACCTTATCTAATCCATGCATACAGCCAATATCAGAAAAAAAAATTCAGCAGTTAAAAAAAATATGTAAACCAAATAGCTAACCAATGTCAAAATTTTCCAGAACCAGAAATACCTGTTTTCCTTAAATGATCTCCCAATTCCTCTGCCATCTGAAATCTTTGCAAAAATCCCTGAACACAAAAACAAACAACACACAACTCACTCCACCCTCCCAAAAAAAAAAGCAAAAAAAAAAACAACAAAAAAAAACCCCAACAAAAAAACCCCACAAACCCGATTCCCATTCTTTTAATTCCAATCTCCTGTCCACTGACCAAAAGTAGCACTCAAAACCATAATGCCTTACCAACTTCCGTTACATAGGATTTTCCTTCTGAAGGCAAAGGGATATACTGGTTAGAGAAGAAGCTGCTTCCATATCCCAGGATGAAGCCTTGGAGTTTGGTGTCTGGACTTAGCCGAAGGTATTTCATGCAAATAGTATCATCAGTTGCGTTGATTTGGACTTTCAGGTTTTGTCCTTTAACTGGGGGAGAAAGAAAAAGAAGAGGTGAGGAGTTATCTTCTCATTCACTAAGAGAATATCAGAATACAAGGGAGCTCAACACGCTAGTAATAGGCAACAACTATTTAAAAGGGGCAGTCTCCCTGAAAACTAGTCATTTCAAAAAGCAAACTAAATGTTATTTCAGGGACTGCACTTGCCTTTGAGCCCCTGCCAACTTTTGTGGGTTTTACACTCACATTTTTCTTTTAAATGCTCTTTCTCTTTTGTTGCTGTTTGAAAGACTCGCACGAACAACACTGGGATTTTGTCTACACAGCATCTATGAGCATGCCTCCCAGCCTGGGTAGACAGACATGCGTTATCGCTGCTTGAGCTAGCTATGTGAAAAATAGCAGTATGGCTGTGGTGACATGGGCTAGCTGCCCAAGTATAAGCCCAACAGACCCCCAGGGTCCGTACTTGGGGGGCTATCCTGTGCTGCCTCCCATGCTGCAATGGCCACACTGCTATTTTTGGCAAGCTAGCTCAACCAGACCTAGCGCAAATCTACCCAGGCTGAAAGACACGCTCCCAGCTCCAGTGTAGACATGCCCTAAAACTCATTACATACTAACCGCTGTGAAATGCATAAAATAAACTAAAACTAAATCCTTTATTTTCAATAATTCTAGGTATCACCTGTAACAACCATACCCGAAAAATTTCCAACAGAAGTATATAAGTGTGATTTTTAAGTTCACTATATTTCTTTAACAATGCACAGGAACACTACACAACTGTTTGGGGAAAATAATAACTACACCCAGTTGAATTTACAGTCAGTTGTTGTTGTTGGGGTTCTTTATTAGTTTGTGGTTTTTTTATTAATATAAACAACACGTAATTTTGTAGTCAGTATTAGGCCTGGACATCAGAACTAACATGCTTATATTGACCAAAATACCAGGAGATTTTTTTAAAACGTTATTTTAGTCTTTCCAGGGGAACAGAACAGAAAATGAGAAACATCTTGAATATCTATACAACAATTTAATTTATAGCAGCACTGAACATCATGTTATTGTCATAATATTATGACCTTCATAACAGAACGAGAAATTTTATATACTATCAGTATGTTTCTATCATGGTGGGATGTAGCAGAGGTAGTGTTTCAGTTCTCAGTACTTACCATTTCAGTTCACACTTCATTGTTATGCTTGTTATATTTCCATTAATTCCAATCCCCATGTTCAGAAATGGGTTAGGCCCCTCTCCCAAAATTATGAGATTGGCTTAAAAATACATTTTGGATTTTTATTTACCTTTTGGTTTCTGAGCCCTTGGGCTGTACTCAAGGCACATTTTCAAAGATTATCTGCAACTATGGGGGAATAAAAACTTACTTTAAAAAAATGAAAGCAGAGATTCTCATGAAATCACTTCCCTCCAGGGGCTGGAGAGTCAAGGGGAAAAAAACCCAAAATGCAAATATTGCCAGACTTGCAATAATATTGCAAGAGTTTGCAACACCCTATTTCTCCTTCCACTAAAAGGACAACCATGTGCTTTCAGCCTGAATGATGTATTTTAGATTCTGGAAAAAGCACAGACCCAGTGTTTTCCCAAGAATTGAAATTAGGGGTGGATGTTCGAATTTGCAGGGGGTGTGTGTGTGTGTGTCAGGGCCGATGAGGGGTCAGACCGCGAGGGTAAAGGTGAGCTGTTTGGCACCATAGTAAAAACTGAAAAATGTTCAATGACCATTTTATTAGATTTAACTCATGTTTTAAAATCACACAAATTAAAGTTGGCTACTCAAGCCTTCTATGAAGCACTACATCTACATCCTTCTTAGTTTCTTGTTATAATTTTGCACAACTCTGTTAATCAACTTCTTGAATGCAATGCCTTCATCTTTGGTGGCTTCTTGTTTGTCTGGTACTTCCATTCCTTCAATTGATATGCTCATTAGTTCATTCACATGATCAGACAGAAGGTGACTTCTTTCAGAACACAAAATCCTATTCAATGATGAAAAAGAATGCTCAACTGTAGCTGTTGGGACTGGGAGTAGCAAGAGATGAATTCCTACTTCTTTCATCCCAGGAAGCCGCAAAATGATTGGGTCGAGCCATTAGCGATGATAAAAAAGAAGTTGAAGTCAAATCTTAATTCATCCATCGTATGATATTCCACTCTGTATTCAAATTCTCTATTCTGTGCTAAGCACATGGCAGCGCCATTGCTGGTAGTGCCTCACTCCATTCCACAGTCGGTGTTTTATAAGACAGGGATCTATAAAAGCTACGTAAAGGTTGAGTAGAATCTAGAAGTCAACTTCTGGACTGAAGTCTTAGCTATCCATTGAAACGGTACTGGAAGAAGCACTCTGATTGATCCAAATGTAGCTTCTATTGCTGGACAAAGATCTACTACTGTTGTAGCAGATGCCTGGATGGCATTGTTTAATGACCCAAGTGGTTTCAACAGTAGACTTACAAGAGAGAGAATGGCAACAGTCTTCTCTGAATGTAGTAGCAAAAGAAATCCACCAACCTCACTACATAGATCTGTCCCATCTTAGTAGATACTTTCCAAAGCCAGTAATAACGGCTGGAGCAATTTTAAGACAACAGCCAAGGACTGCTCATGAGAAAGCCAGAGGGGTTTCCCAGGTTGGACTAATTTGAACTTCAGTCCCAGTGTATCTTCTATATTTTCCAAGATAGTCAGTCTTTTTGGACTCTTGCTGAAAAAAGAATATAATGAAGACATTACATTTTTAGCTTTTTTAATGTCTTTTGAAGAGTCTGCAGTTCGTACTAGCGCTAGTTGGAGTAGATGGCCTCTGCCGTGTGTTCAGAAGAGATTAGGGTTACACTTTTCTCTGAGCAAAGCTTTTACTCCACCATGTCTTCCAGAGAAGTTTGCAGCTCCATCAAATACACAAGCAGCCATCTGTTTGGGGTCTAGTTGACAAGCATTTAACTCTTCTAAGATGTGGGTTGTCAGAGATACAGCCAATGTGTCTTTTATAACTTGAACATCTAGAAATGCATCTACTGGCCTACCACTGACATCAAGATAATGTACACAATGACTTAATACTTGACATCCATTTGCATCGGTGCATTCATCAGTCATGGATGCAATTTTTTGAATGTGGTGAGAAAGTTCTTCAGGTTTTCAACTGTTGAGTCTTTTAGCCAGCCAGTTGAGTTTCTTGCAGAAAGATAGTGAGCATTTGTTAGTCTTGTTCAGAACCAGTGTTCAATTTCAGGATGAACAAGTGACAATGCACTTAACATTGGCCTCCAGTTTGTAGTGTGTGGTATCTCTTGCTTAAATACAACATATGATGCCACAGCCATGTTTGTTCGCATGAATGGTGTTGTGTCTCCAGCATTCTTAACAGCCTCATTAACACTCACGTGTTGTCCTTTGTCAGTGGAGACTCAGAGTTCAGAGGTGCTTTCACATGAATTCACCTCCCAGGTTGGGGGCAAGAAGGCACCTCGCTCATTCCTCCAGCTGCTCACTGTTCACTCTGGCCACTGTTGTTCATTGTGCCACCATTGTTCATTCCATCGCTCTGTTGCCAATGGCCCTGTGTCGTCACCTTCTGCTGCCACCTGCCACCGTGACCTCTGTGAGGTGGTCTCTTGAGGTTCCACGCAGCTGTCAGTGATTTCAGCTGAGCTCTCATTGCTAATGCAGACAAGGCCAGTGGAACTGTTGTATGACAGAGGGACTCACCATTAACTAAGTAGCACTCGCTAGACAAGGGGCATGGGTTACAAAACCCAGTGAATTGAGAGAGGTTGGGGACAGGTATGTGTACCTGATGATATGGGGCCCCTTCTGAGGGCCTGGAACACCAATTGCACTACCCCCCTCTCTCCACTGTTGAATAGCAGAGCTAATTTTGCTTCCATTAGGAGTCTAGCTAGAGATTGCTGAGCTGAATTCACTTTGGGCCAATAGTGCACCAGCACTGGAGCTCCCCTACTACAAGCTGAAATCACTAAGAGCTGAAATCACTAAAAGAGCTAAAATTGCTGAGCTGAGATCACTGAGTGCTGTGTTAACTAGTGGGGGAGCCTGAAGATATATTGCTAAGCAGCTGGCAGAGTGGAGCAGTTTGCGGGACAGTTGGAGCAGCCCATGGAACAGTGAGCTGAGCAGTTTGGGGTGGCAGCTGGAGCAGTTCATGGGATAGTTGGTGGAGTGGTGCGGCTGGCAGAGCCAAGCAGTTTATGAGACGGTTTGAGCGGCCCACAGAACAGCGAGCGAGCGGAGCGGAGCAGTTTGTGGGAGCAGCTGGAGGAGCAGAGTGGTGCAGCTGGTAGAGCAGAGCCATTCGTGGTGAAGGCTGCAGCAGAACTCCACAGAGAGGCGGGGCAGTCAGCCTCGGACCACGAAAGGTGCCCCTGAACACCCTGTGTGCCCCCCATTTCCACCCAGGCTGGGGCGGGGGGGGGGTAAAACTCTGCAGATAAACTTTTGAACTCTGGGGCGGCACTGACCGGGGCAGAGATTTTGGGTTGTTGGACTTTGGGGTGATTGGACTTAAGACCCTGAGGGGAAAAGGACACAGCCAAACTTACTTGGAGGTGGGTCTTTTGCTCATGGTTGGTGTTATGAATCCTGTTTGTTGTGTTTCCCCAACATAATGCTGCATTGTTTCCCTCCTTTATTAAAAGGCGTTTGCTACACTCAGACTCCGTGCTTGCGAGAGGGGAAGTATTGCCTCCTAGAGGCGCCCAGGGGGTGGTATGTAATTGTCCCAGGTCACTGGGTGGGGGCTCAAGCCGGTTTTGCATTGCGTTATTGAAACGGAACCCCTAGATCAGGGGTTGGCAACGTTCGGCACGTGGCTTGCCAGGGTAAGCACCCTGGCAGGCCGGGCCAGTTTTATTTACCTGCTGACGCGGCAGGTTCAGCCAATCGCAGCCCCCACTGGCCGTGGTTCACCGTCCCGGGCCAATGGGGGCGGCGGGAAGCGGCGCAGGCGAGCGATGTGCTGGCCGCGGCTTCTCGCCACCCCCATTGGCCTGGGACGGTGAACCGCAGCCAGTGGGGGCCACGATCGGCCGAACCTGCCGCGTCAGCAGGTAAATAAAACTGGCCCGGCCCGCCAGGGTGCTTACCCTGGCGAGCCGCGTGCCAAACGTTGCTGACAGCTGCCCTAGATACTGAACCCGGCCCTTGTTGCTGGCAGTTCAGAGGGGCAGAAGGGTTACATTATGGTTCAGACATTAGGTGATAACCTGCTTTCAGTATTAAGCTTCTTAAGCAGACACAAATGATAAATTTACTTGATTTTGGTGAAATTTTGTGGTTGGGATTTATACCCAAATGGACAACGTCTTAGACTCTTCTTTAGAATTTATATAAGAATGAATTATATTTTGGTATTCATTTGATAATTGAAGACCAAGGCAATACTGAGATTAAATTGTTTGATTTGATTCTGATTTGACAGTATTTTATTCTTACTATAGTATTATTAATAATCCCTTAGCCCTAGTGATATATTTTCTTGATTTTATTTTAGTTTAAGAGTTTTAGTAAAATTTATAAAGAAACTTTACAGAGTTGAGGGCCAGGGGTGGATACCAACTGGTAAACCTAGAAGCCCGACCAGTTCCCCTTAATAAATCCATGGTTTTCTTATTGGGATGGCTGGAGATGGGAGCATCAAAAAAGTTCTAAGCTAAAAGATACTGGCATAGCAGAACCCTCTAGAAGGAGCAGACAAGAATAATTCTGCTTTTGCTTTAGACTTAGAGCTTTGCTACATATCATAATCTACTGCATTAACTGATAATGTCATTACTTTTGGAACAGAGGTTTTCTAGGGTCAACCCCTAGACTGAGTAATTAGATCGATCCACACTAAATCGGTCCCACACTAGTAGAACTATTTGTCATTCAAGTATAAACATAGAGCCAACTTTCCCATTCTCCGTAATATCACCGTATGTGGCTAGCACTCATATAAACATTCATGTAGCTAATTAAACAGTGCTGAATGCACAGCATAAGTCACAGAAGCCTGCCTGCTATTACCACATGACAGGTATGTGTTTTACTCTCCTAGAAAATTCCCCTGTCCTGTAACAATTACAATGAAATGAATCCCTTGATCTCACTGTGGCAGGAAGAAAGCCTTAAAATAGACTAGCACAATCAATTGGGCTTTCTTCAGTTTTAAATCAGAGCCAAAATATACTGTATTCAATCATCACTTCAATCTTTCTGTTTCCAGTACACGGCCTTTCTTAGTGCCACACACCATCAAGTGAGGAGAGTAAAATGAGCACTGCACAGATTAAGTTGATAATATTGTCCTAAGTATTTGTTTATTTATTTATTACTTAATAACAAAGTACCTCAATTTCATCTTACCGTCTTTTTTTTCCTATCCAAATCTACTTTTTTTCTATTTTTTTTTATTTTTATTTATTTTTATTTTTATTTAATTTGTATTAACCAATAGGTAAGCAATATGTGATCCTGCTGAACAGAGCAAAAAGATCACAGCACTCAAACACTGTGGGTTTTTTTCCTGTTTAAAATGTACAGAAATTAGTACATTCGAATAGTGCTACATACAACAGAATACTCAAGATAACACTTCAAACTCAGAGAATAATGATGATCCCAAACCAGCTAGGAGTATTCATTCGCACCAGCCTTCCTTTGCTTGGTGCCTAGGAGAGAAACTACTTAATTAACCATGAAATATTTGTACCATCACTTGTAGGGACTGAAATCCAGTTTCAGAAGTGATGTTTATTTCACATCTCTACATTAATGGTAGGAATTCTATCAGAGGCTAAGGGAATTTTGGCTTATGTGGTAAAGAGGCTTGAAGAGGATGTCAACTGAAGTTTACATGGGTGGGACCATGAAATATCCGGAATATGAACTGAGGCTGAAAGCTGGGCAAGTGGAAGTTTATTCAGATTCATGCTCCATAACTAACTGATTTTTCTGAGTCACCTCCCTATTTATCAGCAACTACCTCCAAAGCAAGAACACAGCATTACTATGAGATTATTTTATCACATGCACTTATTCCAACTGTAGCATTTTCACTGCATCTAGACTCAGGAAAACCTATTAACATTTCACCAGATGATAGTTATGAGAAGAATAACGATCAAAGATTCAGCTTACTGCTATACTCCCATTTCACCTCTGCCACAACAAAAGGTCAGCTTTTCTTCATGAACACTGACTAATTTGTCTAAACATGGCTTAACTTCCGCTTAATGCCATTATCATCATTTTCACTTTTCTTCATATACATTATAAAAAATAAACCACAAGTGAAACTAGTTCATATAATGAAATATTAAATATTATATTTAATAACATTCTTGTAAATAGTATACTGGCATCTGTCATAGTGAATTTGAGTATACGTTATATGAGCCAGAGAGAACAAACGACAGTGTTTTCAGCCCACACAAGAATACCAAGCGACTGGGAATCAGAGAACTGTGCAGAGACAATGAATTACCACCGCAGAGAAACTGCTTCCAACAGAGGGAGAGAGGCAGAGTGAGTGACGGACAGCCACAGAAGAATCACCTAAGATAAATGTTGCCCAACTGGCAGTGTTGGGAGTGGTTCTCCAGGTATCCCCTGCTGCTTTCCAGTAAGACCTAGCAGGGCGCCCTTGACCTGGCTGCATGTATGGGACCAGCGTAGTATATTGAGGAACAAAATGGCCATGCCAGTTGCTGAGTAAAAGGCAGCATTTTTGGGTTCCACACCTCTCCAGCTACTGGCAAATTTAGTCTAGAATCCCAGTGAAACCTTGGGTTTTGATGGAGTACTCTTGCCTTTTCCTCACTTGCATTAGCTTTTGGAATGTATTAGTAAAAATCTGACCCTCAGTCTACAGATACAAACACTACGTCTATTACACTGAGGTCATCACTAGAGGGAAGGTTCTCAGACCCACAGCTACCTGTGAAATACAATCCTTCTGTCCTCACTTGCCAAAAAATGCAACTATTCATTGCATTGGAAGATTATCAGTGGCTAAAAACAACATGACATACAAGGGAAAGAATTTTTAACTAAAACGATCATAAAAGAAAATTTCTCCACATGTGATATTTGAAAACATTTTGGGGAGAGAATTCCCCATCCACAAGGTTAGGACCTTTGAAAGGACAGTCCAATAAAAATAACTGTATGTTAAAGGAACAGCTTAGTGGTAATACTATGGAAAGAGTGCACAGCCCAAAAGAGTCTGAGGATGCCACCTGGAAGCACCAGTTGAAAGAAATAAGCAGTCAGGAACAGGCAGCAGGATCCAAGAGCAAGCAAGGAACAGAACTCTTGAAATGTTTATCTGTAAATGTTTCTAACTGATACGCACATATTTAAACTTTGAAAATTACTATTACAATCAAACATACTGTGCACTTGGACACAGATGCCACAAACATTGGGGTGGCCTGTAGAAAGTTCTAGGAGGGCAGGGGACTATCTGACACATGGGATTCATCCCTCTTGTTAATCCATGGAGTAGGTAGTTCCTTGAAGGCAGAGAGGATCCTGAAGCACACTCCTTGTTCCTTCTCTACCCCAGCATTCTCCCATTCTTAAAGCTCTCTCTACTAGTTGATATTCAGCTGTTAGAATAAGAGAGGCCCAATTTTCCATTTCAATGTCCCTGATGAGTGTCTTACCAGGTTCTTTGTTTTAATCTGACCTCCTAGTGCAAGAGAGCCACAGAAAGGTGATATAAAAATATAAGGTATAATTATTAACTACTCTGGCAGCTTTTGTATTATTCCAGCGCTAGTTCATAACTGTAAAGAGATAAGGAGCAAATATAGAACTGAGCCATTTGACTAGTTTCACAAATGGAGCACTTTCTTTGAAAGGCACTGATGCCCTGGTTGGGCAAACTGGAGGCCTCTTAAAGAGTTTGCTTCCTAAAGAAGGAACCATAGAGAAGGAAAAGGCATAGCAGCGCCTTTTGAGTGAGTTAGCAACTTTAATTAACTCTATATGTACCTCGTATGGCATGGCTTTATCAACCAAGAATGGGAGCTAGCATATTAGAGAAAAGGGGAAAAAATGTTATTCAAGGTCATTTTAAAAAGTATTTTCTTACTGTCTGGATTTCATATTCACTATAGTAGTATACTATCTTAAATGGGAAGGTACTTTTATTGGACCTGTTGTTGCCGCCCCAGGCAAAAAAGAAGAGCGCCGCCCCGCCGTACCCCCCCCCGCGAGCAACACGCCACCGTACCCCACCCGCAAGTGCCGCGCCGCTGAACCCCCCCCAGCGCCGCGCAGCCGAAATCCCCGCCCCTCAGCGCTGCCCGAAGTCCCGCCCCCTCCAAACGCCACGCCGCCCGAAGCCCCTGCCCCCCCAAGTGCCGCGCCAGCCCCCGCCCCGCCATCTGAGCGCTGCCCCTACGAACGAAACTAACTAAATGAATGAAAAAAAAACCGAACGCGTGCTTGGCAGGCTGGTGCCTGGAGCCGGCCCTGTTTTGTTGATTCCTTGCATCTTTTATGATCAGATATAAAAAAGCTTTATATATATTAACTAATAAGCAATTGAACACTCCCATGAGGTAAGAGCTATATAGAAATCAAATTGAGCTCCACTGAAGGGCAACTATCTCTGGGGTGGGGTGGAACCCAGGAGCAGAGCGCACTAATCATCTGATCAGGACAGAAATTGAATGTACTAAAATGTCTTCTTCTGGTCACATATCATCTATTTCATTACACTGATACAGAAACCTTTCAACGTACTTGCCTAGCTTTTTCTTTTGTGTATGTCTAACAGCAAAATGCTTAACTGTGAAGATTTAAATAAATTACAGAAAATATGAGGTGACATCTTTCAAAATGCCATTATATACCATAAAGCCACATTTTGTGGTATTTGCTATATTTAGTCCTGGACTAGGGACAAACCAAACCAAACACATTTAGACTCACTGGCTTTGACAGTATTAACTCAAATACAATAAATATAGAGCTTGCCATTAAAAAGCCAGCATTTGCCAATAATTACTACTCACTGCTATCTGTGATTACCACAGTTTTCCTTCATACTTAGACTAGGAGATACCTGTGGTAACTCTATGTGTGGCAATGGTTGGCACATGTTGACTTTTAACGACTTCCACTACACACAGTATTGAGAACTGTAGGTGTATAAACGCATACTCCATTACATTAGAAAGCTGGAATTTACTGGTCCTAGCAGCTTGTGGACTTTAAATCATATTCAGTTTAGTATCTTGCTTTTCTCCCCAATCTCTACTTCAATCAAATATGCTTATAAAGTTCTCAAGAAGTACATGAGGCAAACCAATGCTTAGTTTATACATCTGTGTGAAATTATCCTAATGCAAAAGGACTGTCCAATGCCTATCCACCACGTGAGTTCCATTTAAAGGCCTAGCTTGCAGTCTTAAGTGGACTTAAGCAACGGGCAGGCCTTCTGAATGAAGGTGAATTTCACCCTCTTGGAATATCTATAAATTTCAGGTTTCGATGCAATGAAGCATTAATCTCTAAGTAGCCATTTAAGACACACTGGATAATATATCAGAATAGAAGTAGCGGGGGGAAAAACTAAGATCCCAATGGAATAAACTTGAGAAATGATATCTTGAGAGCTGTTGTAATGGAAAACTAAGTACAAACACTTTTGGGACCAGTGAATTTTTCCAAGCACTAGCCCAGGAAAATAATTATCTCTGGTAATTGAATGAATATTTATCACCTATAAAAGCTTGCCAATTTTGTGTTAGATAAATATATAAAGGTTATCTTAATATTTCCTATATTTTACTCTACTTGCTGGAGTTGATAATTAAAAAATTACATCTGCAGAATTGTAGATATCCAAGAAATTATCTAATGCATCTGGGAAATGTTTAAGGGTGACCACAATAGCCTGAAACAATTAAATAAATCCACAGAAGTCAAATTACAGGTGAATGCAAGAGAATATAAACTATTAACTCTCCCCTGACATTGCATGCTCTTGTTTGAACCCATCCAGACACTACAGACACTTGCTGCTGCCACTTATAATGAGATTTTAAACTTCTTGATACTAGAACCAGTAGTGGATGAATGTCAAACCATCTGGAATTTGGGTTCATCTCAGACAAGTGTTCAAAAGTTAAGATATTGATCCAAATCTCTAGAATTTGAGAAGGAAACCTCATGATACATAGATTCCACAAAATTTTGAATGCTTTCTGCTTCTGATCTGCCTAGAAACACAGCAAGAATGGTCTCTTACAGTATTTCAGCTTTCCTGAGGACCTGGAAACAAAGAAACAGTGATGAAATGAAAAATACTGAAAAAAAGTAACAATTCCGAACCTTCAAAAAAAGTGTTGATTTAGTTTGGTTGTACAAATGGGAAAGAAAGAATTTGGATGGTGGGGTTAATGGCATTTGAATTAACTGTCTTGCCTGTGTCTACTCGGATCCAACCTGATATGTTCACTCTGTTAACCAAAATTGCCTCACAGAATCCTCCTTCCCTCAAGTGAATGCTGCCAGGTGTGGCTGACAATTCGTTCATTGGTAACTATACCTTGACACTGATAGCAGCAAACCTCAGGATTCTGTGCCAGACAGACATCAGGAATCATCTGCAAACTCAAACTTATGAATCTTATTTTTAAAAATATATGTAACTTTGCAAGCTAAACTTTATAAGTTTTCTCTGATCCCTTGCGTCTCTGAAGACTCAGAGAAACCATTATGGTTGCAAGAATGTTACTGACTAGGGATGTGCGGAAACAAGAATTCTGTTTTGCAAAAAATGTAGAGGTTTCGAATTTTGTTTTTGTTCTGCATCAGAAAACAAGACCTTTCTAAATTTGGAGGAGGAGGAGAAAGAGAAGGAAAACAAGATATCAACCCACCCCATAATAGTCAAATGTGGTTAAAACGTTCACCTAGGATGTGGGCAGCCTAGGTTCAAGCCTGCCCGATGTAGAGCACAGACTTGAACCTGGGTCTCCCACATCCCAGTTAAGTGCCCCAACTACTGAGCTAGTAGATAGTCTGGAGTGTCTCTCTTTTTTTCTCTCACTCTCATTTTGACCTGTATTTCCATCTTTGACCTGAGAAACTTCCCGACAAAAGTTTAGCTGAAACAGACTTTTTTCTCTGGAAAGTTTCAGTTTCAACAAATCAGCATTTTTGGACAAAAAAAAAATGGTTAGTTCAAAAAATCCCGAGCAGCTCTATACTGACTTGCTTTTCCTCTTGTTCTATTATGGTGGTTGCAAATTTGTGTAGATGTTATGCTATATGAAAAGGAAGATGACCAGTTATATCATTGCTTCTACCACTATTATACAATTGCCACAAATCTTATACAAAGTAGGTCATATAAGGTATTGTTTGGAAAATTATACTCTGCTAAGTATGATAATCCCGTTTATATAATCTTTTTTATAACTTCAAATACAAATCAAATACACTTTGCTATGTGTCTGTATCATAAACATGTTCTGTTCCTTGGTAACTCCCACCAAATTTACATTCAGACTAGCTATCACTGGTTGATGGGCCACCCATGTGGTGATGGGCATAGGCGCTGAGTTTTTCTTTTCCCCGGAGGTGCTCCACCCCCTGCTCTGCCCCTGGTAAACTCTCATTATAGAATAACCAACAGTTTGGTAAAAAGAACAGGAGTACTCGTGGCACCTTAGAGACTAACAAATTTGGTGTGTGTCTGCCCCCGTTTCTCATCAGTCTGTCCTGAGTTGGCATTCTCAGCTGTGTCCCTCTCTTGGCACTGTGACAGTAGACGCTTAGGAACAACTACACACCTGCTTTTCTTTTTTCCACCCAGAGAATAAAAAACCTTGAAAAAACTGAGGGTTAAGACAGCTGTTCTTTATTACAACAAAGTCGGCGACATCACCAGAATTCCTTTTGCCTTAGAATTGAAGTTTTGCTTATTTTATACTATTATATAGGTTATAGGTGGCACTCCCTCCCAGAACGCTGAACAAATGGAGCATGCCATAAAAAAAACCGCATCAGGACAGTCTATTTTTGTGCGCAGTCTCACTTATAATATTCAAATAGTTTGCACCAGTGCATACATTTTCCAAATCTCATGCCATATGTCCCATTAGCCAGGATTTCAATAATATCACCTAACAGTGCATTATTTTTATTTTATTTATTTAGCTGTGCTGTCTCCTGTACCCAACCCAAGCTGTCTCCTAAACAAGAAGGAATGTTGGTTGGTTGGATTAAAGAACCACAGTTTAAAATGACAAATATTTAAAAATAGGTTTGTTACTATGCAGAAAGATAAACAAGCCACATTAAAAGGGAGCTGTAACTGTCTCACTCAACATTAATACAGATATACATCTCTCTTTATATAACAGTTGCCAACACACCCAGGCACAAAAACACACACAATTGGTTTGTCAGCGGACAGTCAGCAAATTAAATGCTTTGAGCAATGAATTTAGGTGCCAGAAAGAACACATCCTGCACTACCCCAACAAAAACATATAGTTTCTTAAAAACATCATGATAAACAACATGCTAAAGCTGATGAACTGGAGTCGCTGTACTTGCTTTTCTCATTCACAATTATAGTCCCCTGAGGCACCAGTGTCTTGAAAGGGAAATTAATGAAGAAAAAAGTCAATTTGTAAGTCTAACATTCCTCAGCAAATGTGAGCTGTCATCATGCAGCACACCAATTATTCATTACACGTTTACACAGGTGTATCTTGCAAAAAGATCTAGTCTAAGCCTGCTCAATCATTTGGTTCTAACGTGCTGCTAGCCATGCCAGGAGCAAAAATGAACTTTCACTTTGGTTTTGAAAGGTTTCAAAAGTTTTTGATCTCTTCTATAAAAGGGCAATTTTCTTTCCTTCACAGTCCTTTATATATTTATTTTAGGCATCCCCAACTGGGTAAGGTAATGTCTACAATCCCCTTCACACTAATAAATTTCCCTTACTACGCTCTGAATGGAATCTTTGTAGAAGTCAAGGCTTTCCACCTCCAAAGGCTCACTTGAGTTGCAGAGGAAAGGGTCAGCTTTTCCATACACACCACTTGCCATCCAACCTCATCCTGCAGTCTCTATTCAGACAAAATTCCGATTGAGCTCAGTTTCTACAACTATCTAGAACATTTGTTAGCCTAGGGTCACCAGTTTTGGTTGGGTGTATTCCTGGAGGATTCATCACATGACATGAACTTTAATTAAAGATTAATTTTTAATTCCTGGAGACTCCAGGACAATCTTGGAGGGTTGCCTAGCTGCCACTGTACTGTGCCTCATGAACCAAGCACACGAACAGTATGACTAACATCAGATTTCTTGTCTACAAAACTTTCACTTGTCCATGATATTTGAAGCTCTTTCCATCAGGAGAAAATGCAGGTTTTTGCATTGGCCTTTCTCTGCTGCTTGCTTTGTTTTGTGTCAATGTATGACATAATATTTCAAGTGAAACTTATTTCTCTCATACATTATCAGTGGTACATGACACATGGGAAAAAATAAGGTCTGGTATTTCAAGAGTAGATACAAACATTGCTCAAGTGACCAATTATTCACATGACCCCTTACTAAAATATTAGGTTTTCAAGCTAATTTGAACTCTCACATACACTAGGAAAGTCTGTGAATTTCAGTTTTTAAAAAGATATAGAAGGATAGGGTTTATTTCCCATGGAAATACATCAGACCTCTCCCCTCACCATCAAATCTGAACAAAAGACAGCAAAGTTGGTTTCTCACCAGGGTGAGGAGGACTGTCAGAAGTCACCATTCCTCCAGGTACAGTACTTAGTCTGCTGTAGGCTGGCACATACTTTGTGACCTTGGATTATTTTGTAGAAAAACAAACTGAGGGATAGAAAACAGTCAAGTCAAAGTAGAAGGTTCCTCTCAAAGTCAGAGTAACTTTGATGAAAAAAAATCAACTAATTAGGTTTTAATAAGGTAATTTCAAGGGATAACAACCATTGGCATCATTTGCTATGAGTCAAGAGGTCAGCTGCCTCCCGCCCATCCCTCCCCCACTTTTCATAGGTCTATATGTTTTCCACTCCCTCCCTCTGCCCAAAGACTTCACAGGATAAAACATAATCACATATAATGTTCTATATGCTAACACAAATTGCCCCCCTTCCCCAGAATTTTTCTGAAATGACACTGCTGAGAGCAACTTAAAGGAATTTTGAACCTGATGTAAAAGCCTAGAATAAAATCTCTTCTCCTAATTCAACATTTCAGACTAACTTTCTTATGTTTGTTTTGATGGCAAGAATCTATTTCAGACAACATAACCATAATTCAACCCCTATGCTCTGAAAATACCAATAAAATAATGGTTAGCTGATTCTGATGGCAACATGTAACAAGCTGGAGCTATCAGGGTGGACCTTCTAACACTGTTTGACAAGTAAGACTTGCATTGCTAATGTTGTACTTCACTGCATAATACCAAACAGCTAAAGAAGCAAGAAACAAAAAGAGCTTCTTGTAGATTACTTTTCACACAAATACAATTAAATAAATGTATCCTTCCATTCTGGGCCCTGGCTTAATCAACATCTCTTAAAATTACTATTTTTTCTTTTGAAATTGGAAAGTTTTTGGAAGTTCTTTGGAAGTTTTACACCGATTAGGAATCTCAAAGTTCTTTCTCCTGAGGAGTCCTTGTGGCAAGTCACCTACTACAAGACAGGCCCAACAAAGAAAGTAACAGAACACCACTAGCCGTCACCTACAGCCCCCAACTAAAACTTCTCCAGTGCATCATCAAGGATCTACAATCTATCCTGAAGGACGATCCCTCACTTTCACAGACCTTGGGAGACAGGCCAGTCCTTGCCTACAGACAGGCCTCCAACCTGAAGCAAATACTCACCAGCAACTACACACCACACAACAAAAACACCAACCCAGGAACCAAACCCCGCTACAAACCCCAGTGCCAACTCTGTCCACATATCTATTCAAGGGACACCATCATAGGACCTAACCATATCAGCTACACCATTCGGGGCTCGTTCACCTGCACATCTACCAATGTGATATATGCCATCATGTGCCAGCAATGCCCCTCTGCCATGTACATTGGCCAAACCGGACCTGCAAAAGAATAAATGGACACAAATCTGACATCAGGAATCATAACATTCAAAAACCAGTAGGAGAACACTTCAATCTCTCTGGTCACTCAACAACAGACCTTAAAGTGGCAATTCTTCAACAAAAAAACTTTGAAAACAGACTCCAAAGTGAAGCTGCAGAACTGGAATTAATTTGCAAACTGGATACCATCAGATTAGGCCTGAATAAAGACTAGGAGTGATTGGGTCATTACAAAACCTAAACTTAATTTCCCCAATACTAATTTTTCCCTACTGTTATTCACACCTTCTTGTCAACTGTCTGTAATGGGCCACTCTCTTACCACTTTAAAAGTTATTTCTCCTCCCTTGGTATCCTGCTGTTAACTGATTTATCTCCTTAGAGTGACCTCACACTTGGTAAAGCAACCCTTATCCTATCATGTATTTATACCTGCTCCGGTATTTTTCACTTCATGCATCCAATGAAGTGGGTTTTAGTCCATGAAAGCTTATGCCCAAATAAATTTGTTAGTCTCTAACTTGTGCCACAAGAACTCCTCGTCGTTTTTGTTGATACAGGCTAACATGGATACCACTCAAACCTTTCTCCTGAGGGACTGCACACAAGTGAAAGTGTTATCAATTACAAAGCCCTCATTTTTGGAATGCTATGATGAAGTTGTGGATGTTGTATATTACAGATCAAGCATACTAGAAGTAGGCAGGGGCTTGAAAAAAATTGGTATCCTAAAAGATTGGTTTAAACTTTACATCCAATACTGTCAAATTAGCCCCGCAAAAAAGGACTGTGAGGCTGACAGTTAATACTGGCTTTTCACTGATTTCTTAAGCAGAGGAAGTGAAAACGATCTTTTCAATTGAGCAGTGTTGTGATATTTTTAACCTGATATGGAAAATGGCTTTTTGCAAATGAAATTTGGTGGTAGTTCGGGATGGGGGAGGGGGGGCGGAGAATTGTATCTCACAACAAGCTGGAGAAACATAAAAGTCAAACTGTACCATTTGCTTGTTTTGCCCCTTCTTGTAAATACCATGACTGTTGTTGAATGCATAAGTAAAACACATCTTGCCCTATGTAGTGATTAAAGTAGACAAAAACAAACAGAATGCAACTCCTGCAACCTCAAAGGCAAAAGGGTCTTTGTGTGGACCGGGGGGGGGGGGGGAAGGGAAGGGTAGTGGTCCCCTCTTCCCTTGGGGGAGATGGAAGAGGGCAGGAAGGCATCACATGAGCTGGTGGGCTGGCTCGTGGGGCTCAGATAAACCACTGGGCCTTGCCTACCCAGGGAAATCTGACCGAACACATCCTGTATTCACACCCTACACACTGTTGTAATAATCTTTGTGAAAAATATGCCTTATGAGGAATAATTTAAAAACTAACAGATGGATCATCAATATTCTTATGTAATGTATGTACAAAATATGTATTAAGAGTTATGGACATAGGCTGAAACTGTGACTGAAATGTCTTTACCAAGGGCAAACTGACACCTTTAGCCAGATGTCATCAAAGTTGAGTGGCAATCACCTGTCAAGTGGGCATTCTTTGGCAAGGAAGGGAGGCAGGAGCCGACTGATCTGCATTTAATGAACAACATGGAACCTCTTCCACCACTAGACTCCATATCTCCTTCCTCACAGTGGAAAGGAACTTTATCTAGGGGTAACCCTCAGGAAAATGCATGTCAAACACACACCTGGGGTTTTCTTTTTCTTCCTCTCTCTCTCTCTCCTTACTTCTCTCCTTTTCACCTAAGCCGGCAAAAGACTTGGGAGGGGTTCTGCCCTGAGATTTTGGTCAGCCCTGTTGCTGGGAACACGTGGTAAGGATTTTACTTTGAACCATGTCTAATATAAGTTTTAGTTACTAGAAAGCATTTTATCTTTATTTCTCTTGTAACCATTTCTGATTTTAGTTCCTTATCCTTGTACTCACTTAAAAATCTCTCTCTTGCTCTTTGCTGTTAAATAAACTTGTTTTAAAACTAATCCGATGTTGCGTTTAAACTGAACTGTTTGGGTAACTCCGGTTAAAGTAGCAAACTGTTGTATATTGACCCCCTTTGGGCCAATGGACCTATAATATCTGAACCCTCGAGGAGAGGGTTGGATGTTGCAGAACACGCATTTTGGGGAAAACTAGGGTTGGATGTTGGGGAACACACCTTTTGGGGAGTGCATTGGGGTCACCCTATAACTAGTAACCAAGGCTGCTGGAAGCCAGAGCATGGCTGGTGTGCTTCTGACAGGCTGCTGGGTCAGAGTTGCTGGTGGGGTCAGGACTGCAGCTATAGACCAGGGGTCTCAAACACACAGCCCCCGGGCCACATGAGGCCCACGGGGCTATTTCCTGCGGCCCGTGCCCCCCGCCCCCAGCCTACCTCCAAGGCCAGGGGTGGGCAAACTACACCCGTGGGATTGCCCCCCTCGAGCCTCGCGCCTCTCCCTGAAGCGGCTGGCATCACGTCCCTGTGGCTGGGGGGATGGAGAGAGCAGAGGGCTCCATGTGTGGCCCTGGTTTCCAGGCATTGCCCCTCCCCACACCGCAGCTCCTATTGGCCAGGAACAGGGAACCACGGCCAATGGGAGCTTCGGGGGGAGGTACCTGGAGGAGCAGCAAGCAGCACGCGGAGCCCTGCATCCCTCCTCCCCCAGGGGCCGCAGGGACATGGTTCCAGCTGCTTCGTGGAGCAGAGTGGGCACGGGGGCAGGAGCTGGGGCGGCAGCCTGCCCTGGCCCTGGTGTGTAGCGCTGCCACCCTGGAGCTGCTTTAGGTAAGTGGCTCTGGGCCAGAGCCCAAAGCCCTCCTGTACCCCGCCCCCCAACTCCCTGCCCTGAGCCCCCTGCTGCATTCCACACTTCATCTGCACCCCAAACCCCTGCCCTGAGTCCCCTGCCTGCACCCCAACCCCCTGCCTGCACCCCAACCCCCTGCTGCACTCCAACCCCCTGTCCTGAGCCCTCTGCCTGAACCCCAACCCCATGCTGCACCCCACACCCCTCCTGCCCCCCAAACCCCAACCCCTGCCCTGAGTCCCCTGCTGCGTCCCACCCCGCTCCTGCATCCCAAACCCCCTGCCCTGAGCCCCCTGCTGCATCCTGACCCCTTGCCACACCCGTCACCCCTCCTGCACCCCCACACCCTAACTCCCTGCCCTGAGCCCTCTGTTGCACCCTGCACACCACCTGCACTCCCTGCCCTGAGCCCCCGCCGCACCCTGCACCTCAACTCCCTGCCCTGAGCCCCTGCCACACCCTTCCTGCTCCCTCTGGGTGGGGAACTTCAGGGAAGGGGCTGGAATGGGGGCAGGGAAGGAGTGGGAAGCGGCTGGGCAGGGCCTCATGGAAGGGGTGGAGTGGTGGCAGGGCCGGGAGCAGCGAGGGGTGTGTGTGTGTCAGTGATGCGGCCCTTGGGCCAATGAACTAGTCCTCACGTGGCCCTCCTGGTCATTTGAGTTTGAGACCCTGCTATAGACAGACACTCAAGGTCTGACGTGCATGCTGTTTTGCTGATTGTGAACAACCCAGGTGGGGAGCTACAATAGCAAAACATTGGGAGGCACCCAAAGTTGCAGGGCAGATGGTGACATAGCCCCTCACTGGTGTGGACTGCACCCTGGAATGTGACAGGGAGTTTATATAAAGCCTGTTTCTGCAGCTTCACGTGCCCGGGCTCATGGCAAATACTCATTCCATAGGGGACCCGGTGTCCTGAAAAAATGGAATTGGAAGCAGATGTAGGAGAAGGCATCTCCTGAAAAGGCTGGGCAATGGGGCTGGAGTGCCTAATGTCGGGTAGAGTGAAGAGACAACCTCCTTTCCCCTGCCCCTTAATCCTCATACAAGGGGAGGTCACTGGAGTTTCAGCTACAGGGTCAGGACTAGCCATGGAGGGGTGAGCGACTGCCGGCCACACTCCACCAGGTGCAATGATGAAGGAAGGAATCATGACCTGCACTGTTCGTTATTGCTGGATAGTTCATAGATGAGTTAATAAAGTTGGGCCTAATTATACCACATCTCTTATATCTTGTCTTTTCTCCCGCATGTCCAGGACAACAGGGAGCTCTCGCCACAGGGAGTAAGGGGGAGGCTCAGTATTTTTAGCAGCACTAGCCAAGGAGGAAGGGGAACTCTACTCTCTACTTTTTGCAGAGAGGGGAACTGCTAACCCGCTACAGCCCTTTAATTTCCTCTCCTTTTCTTCTATTTAAAGAGCAAATTTTAGACTTCGTAGCTATTTAGCAATTGGTTAGGCACCACTTAACAGTGGAAGAGTGTGCAAGGCAAAATTAGCATTACCCTCATTAAACACCAGTCAATTCAAGGCATTGCTAGTAAGTTATAGCAGTTCCATGGACGTTAAGCAGGTCTCAATTAAGTTGAGTTGACTGTCTTCAGTTTTAAATGGACTGACACTATTTTGGTATCTTTCCGTCTGCCTGTGACATCAAGTAGCTGATCTCTCACTGGAAAAAAGTTATTGCTGCTACCTAACAATACTGAAGGAACATGGAAACTATTTTACTGAACAATAAGGATGGGTTGCTTTTAACAAATGCATTCCCCATTTCCAAAAATAGGCCATGATGGGCTTATTAGCATAAACAGGACATACTGGTAAAAAAAAGGACAGCTGCTCTGTCTTTAGAACTCCCAGGACTATAACTGAAATAAGGATGCTTGGCTTGGGGTGGGAAACCCACTGGAGAAAGATAAAGTTCAATATCATAGCTAAGGAGATTTCTCTACTTTCTATCCCTTCATTACTCTCGTTGAATCTCATCTGTATTATTCTATATGGTCTTTACAGCACTGATACTGAAAGGTAAAGGAAATAAAATGTAAAGCTAACCTACCAGGGAGTCCTTTGATTCCTAAATATATTAAATGAAAACAGCTAACCAATGGTCTTTCGGGTACTAAAAGAGTTAAAGTTAACCAATTACCCACCGATCATTTTTACATACCCTAACTGATTGTGTATTTCAATCCGTGTCAATCTTTTATTTACAAATATAGGCTTAAATTTCCAAACTTGGGTGTCTAAAGTCACTCTAATAATAATAATACCCATTTCATGTATAGCTTATACAATGGCTGCAAATGTCATGTCAGCTCCACATTTTTTTCTTTTTTAAATACTTTCAGTGGGTTTTCAGCAGAAGATCTCAGAACATCTTACAAGGGAGTTAAGTATCATTATCCCAGATTTACAGATGGGGAAACAGACAGAGTGAGCTGAAATAATTGACCAAGTCACCCAGCAGGCCAATGGCAGTGGTGGGGGGAGTAGAACCTGGTCTCAAGAGTCCCAATCCTGTGCTCTCACCACTGTGAAGATGGCATTCAAGTTTAAAAATTTGGTCATAAGATATACCTAAAGATGAAGCAGAATAATTTAAGATTACTCTCACTGTATATTTGGATGTTAAAACAAGCAGGAAGAGGATTTGAAAAAACCCTAAACTGAAATATTTCTTTCATCCTTCAGGATTCAGTGCATAAAATTCAGACCTGGTGTAAGGAGGTGCATCTTCATTGACGTCGATATACTTTGAAGACTAAAAAAATCCAATACACATTTTTCAACCAATTAGGGTAAAACAGAAGTCTTTGCCCCTGGAATTTCTGAACACAAAGTAGAAGCCTTGCATTTTAAAACAAACTATTAAAGTTATGCCTAGTCCCCTAAAGAACATGAACACCCCACTACAGAGTGATGACACAGTGGTTTTTTCAAATGAAAAAAAATTGTATGTACTTAACACACTAACTCTTAATACTCAGCTTGGAACATAATTCCCCAGTTGAGTTATTCTGACCCTGGATTTAAATAGAAATCTGCAGCTGCTGCAAACTTATTGACCATAATTAGAGGATCAGAGCTGCTGACTAAAATTTAAAAGACAAATAAATAATGGACTAATTACGGATGCCAACAGCTTGATTTACACTTTTGGCTTGTTTTCATATTTGGTATACATTAGAGGTCATTTTACAAATTTGAATTAACTTTTATGAGTATGTTGAACATCAGTACATATTATACTACATCTCATATATGCAGGTTTAAAAACATATTGCATGTAGCCACTTTTTTTTACAAGGATAAATCACTTGTTTCTAACCATGGCAAGATTACGTAACTTAAAATGACATAATTCTGAAAACTTCATCTACACCAATGAAATGCAGTCAACTCTTGGGTGCAACACTAAATTGGCTTTTTAAAAAGAAAAACTCTCAGAATATACAGTCAATGGGCTCTTCATTCTGTTCTAATTTACAACTACACAAATTCAGTCAATTCTGCCATCAGTATGTAAACAGAATAAAATTAATGGGATCACTTAAGTGTATCTGAGGGCAGATTTTGGCCTATTTTTAAACTTAAAACCATAACACCAATATAACACTCTATAGCTAATCTTCATCAGTTGTCAAATCTTTAACTAAATATTTAACTACAATGTACAATCATTCAAACACCAGTGATTAGAAAGAAATATTCATCTGATCTCACATAGGATCCTAAACTGTGCATCTCTCTCAACTGTTTAAATGTTAACAGCCGCACTGCACAATAGTTCATAATATGAAGACTACAACAGGGTGGACAGAGGTACAGTAGGAAGATTGTGATTGCCCAGACTGAAATTCAGCCAGGGCTTTGAGGTTAACACCTTTACTTTTACAAAAACAGCTATGGGATTTTATAATGCTCACATTATCTGTTTTAGGTTTCATCTGAAAGGTGGATTAAACAATAATCAGCCTTTTCTTTAATTACTATATTTGCAATAAAAAAGGAACAGGAGACAGAGGGTGGTGGGAAAATAAAAGCAGAAGGAAGAGAAACTTGCTCACAATTTTCTGAAATGATGTTTTTCTAACTACTGCACTTGTTTTTAACCTTCACTTCAATTGCTTTTTCCCAACCTGGTAATTCAATCCATAGGTTTACCATAATCTGCATCTTGAAAACTGTCTTTCCACCCCTCAAAACAAAATTAATTATACATTTATTATTATAGTACTCCGGAGACAACCAATAAGAGGATCCTATTGTGTTACTTACTGTACAAACATATAATCAGAGACTGTTCCTGACCCAAAGAGTTTACAATCTAAATAGACAAAACAAAGAATAGGAGGAAAGGGATATAAACACAAGCAGAATGAACAATGCTGATGGCTGCAAATGTCATTTAGTCCCTTTTTTTTTTTCAATACTTTCAGTGGGGTTACATTAGGAGGGGATTAGCTAGATGGAAAGAAAAGAAGGGAGGGGCAGGAAGGGTTAGAGACATTGAAGGAGGGGCAGGAGGTATTAGAGCAAACAGTCAGTCTGCACACAGGAGAGCATGTTCCAAGTGACAGGGAGAGCATGTTCCAAGTGACAACTGCACAGAAGTGCGTGTTGGTATGCTTGAATTGTTTTCTGAAGCTGCTGTGCCAGCTTCAATCTCTGGCTGGCTCCCACCAGGCACTTACTTTCCATGTGGCTGGGGGCAGAGGAAGTGTCACATGGATTCTAGTGCCTCCAGAGAGAGGGGTCTCCCCTTGCACAGCTTAGGGTCTGGGGAATTCTTGTGAGGGACAGGTAGGTGGCACTGGCTGGGCCCTATTTTACCCCTCCCTTAACCAATGCAACACCTTAACAGTGTCCTCAGCAGAGTTAAGGCAGAATAACTTCCCCATGGAATGCATGACAGTGTGCTGTGACAATCTGATTATAATCAATATAAAAGCTTATTAGGTCACTGTTAAGGTTTTGGGGTACAGTGCAAGTTTAATGAAGTTGTGGCACATATTGCTTTTAGGTGTCTGTTGGAGCCTTGTGGACTTCTGAAGTGTGTTCTCTGTAGTGCTGTACACAACAGAAAGGTGAAAAGGACTGCCTAAGAGTTTCCCTTCTAATTTCCATGCTTTTAAGGATTTGGGTGGATGGGGTGTGTCCTGCCACAACCTTATCAATCACTAAACTTAGTTTCTGTTTGCCAGTATGGTTGCTCTGTGTATCTGGATAAACACAATACACCCCTGCAGCTTTCTCACACCTGTAATAACCTCCTCCTTGCCACAATTTCCTGCCCCATGGCTGTCAACCTTCTGCACGGGTTCTATTGCCTCTCTCTCTAAAGACACATTTACACAGCAGTGTAACTGCATCTTGGGGGTAGGCATACCCATGTTAGCTTTAATCTAGAGAGCATGGCTAACATTAGCAGTGAAGATGTGGCTGCTCAGGTGGTACAAGCCTGCCTGTGCCCATGGGTACATATTGACAGCCTGTGCTGACATCTGTGGCTTGAAGCTCAAATCTAAGCCCACCCAACCCCCCCCCCTTGGCCATCGCTGGTGCCATGACATCCATGTTGCTATTTTTAGTGTGCTAGCTCAAGTGGAGTCTGTCTACCCAGGCTGGGAAGCATAATCCCAGCTGCAGTGCAGATGTACTCTGAGATTCAAAATAGGAAAATTGTCAGAGTGACAGGGATGGACAGCCTCCAAACTGCTTTATAATAAATCAGTTTGCTATTTATTTAGATTTAAAAAAACAAAATCTCAGATAAACCTTATTTTAGGAGCTGCTCTTTCTATTAACACAGCGTTTCAGAGAATTTTAGCTCCTGGTATGAAGCATCAAAGCCAAGCACACAATAGAACGGTTCGCATAGGTTTCCTTGAAAAGTGAATAATAGTGTTGCAGTTCTAACAGCTATATATAATTATTACATAAAAAAAGAACATTAAGGTTGTAAAGTCAGGTATTCAAAGTTTGGAAAATTCCAGAATTAAGGCTGCATGTGTAGAAGCAACCTTAATTCTGGCATCTCCAAACTTTTGAGTGATTGAGTCTGCAGTCCTTTATGTGGAGCCAAAATGGCCTCCCCACATTGGTCATCGGGATGGTTGGTACCTACCTTTTGGTCCACAGCACAGGCATCTATCACTTGAGCTAATTGAATAACTGGTAGCAACAGCACACGGTTGTCTCTATGTGGACCAGCCACTACAGAGGAAGAGACATTTTGCCAATGTATTTAAAAGATGTTTGTTCACTGTTGAAACTCAGAAATAATGGGTTCACTTTGAGATTCTGAAGGGAAGTATGTTTTAGTGATTATAAGCCAATCTTCCCTTCCCTCCCCTCCCCTCTACCTACAGCCTGTCTCCTGTTCCCCCTTCCTGTTTCTTTGAAATCCTATGTCCACCCCCTCCCTGTCCCCCATCCGCTCCTATTTCCCCCTTTGCACCTATCATTCTAGGCTTATCTCTGCGTTGTCCCTGGCCAATCCTGAAATCTTTGCATTCATGTCAGGCCACATCTTTCATTGAGAACAGAGGAGAGATGGTCTCCCTTACATCAGTTCAGTAGCCAGGAGGAACAATTGTAAGGAAAATCCTGTTCAACCGCAAAGCCCAGGATGCATTCAGAGTCTTGTTGGCAGGAAGGAGCTGTGAGGTGGGTGGATCATGCTCATTACAGAAGGAATCTTGTAGAATTTAGCTACCAAACTCTAATATGCCTCTCCAGAGGACATACCCACTGCAACTTTTAGATGCTTGGAACTTGGCCAAATTTGGAGGGATTTTCACAAGTATGGCAGAAAGGAATACGCCTGAAACCAGAGCACACCACTCCCAGATTCAAGTCTTTGCTCCAAAACATGGATGCACTAGAGTTTCCCAACAAAACAGGTGTAAGAATGTTTTTTTTTTAATGTGGGCATAATGTATTTTCCCCTAATCTCATTCTTGAAGTGACTGAACTGTTTGTTGAAATTCAACCTGAGGCAGACACTGAGATTGGAAAAGTTCAGAATGAATGGCTAAAGTTTGATAAAGTTATGAGCAACTGAAAACAGGCAACCTTAGGCTACCAGCACCACCTGTAAAGCTTGCATACAATCTTCAATTTAAGTTTGTAACTAAACTCAATCTCAATCACATTTTTTCCCCACCTACCTCAGTTCATTTTCTACATGTTTCCAGGATTCTTGGGACAGCTTTCTTCCAGTGGATGAGATTCTCCTCAACTACACTGGTGTAAATCTGAAGTAAACTCATTGATTTCAATGAACATGCAGTGTAAGAAAGGAGAATGCCATCTGTTTTCTTGGTATGCACTCCTTCATTACACATTTCATTAAAACCTTAAATGCACTTACTCTTAGCCATTACATTTTGGGTATCTGCCTTTCATTACTTCCTCTCCAGATTCCTCCCCAATGGCCTATACATCGCTGAAAGTTGTCCTATTAAACTGCAGCTTCCTGTAGTTCTGGGCTCCTTAAAGGCAATGAGGGAGTGAAGGCTTGTGCATTCAGTTTGCAGTAATTCCATTTGCTATAAATCTGTATGAAGTCCTTATGAAAAGGAATTTGTTATGCATATACAGTCATCTCTCTCGCCCACTCTTGGGGTCACCAAAGCCATTTCTGAAGCAAAGTTTTCCCTCCTCCTGCCACTTTCATTTGCAAGTCTCTTTTTAAATACTGCCCTATTTAGCCTTACTGGACTTATCTGAAGGAGCATTGTAACGAACATTCACGTTTCATAGGCAGAGAAACTGAGGCAGAGAGCTGAAGAGAACCAGGATTCAAACCGAGGAGTTTCTGGATTCCACTTTTGTGCTCTGACCACTAGACCTAGCTTCCATTCCACAATCACTCATTTTTTAACATAGCACAACAAGCAAAATCAAAAACAAGCAGGAAGGATTATTTGTTGGCAAAAAGCTACATCTGTGGCTTTGGTGAAAAGGACAAATGGGAATTATCAACTTGTGGAAAGCTCTTTGGACAGAATTCTGACGACAACTTGTCTCTGACTTGCAGACATTAGATGAGACATATCTTACCAAATCATCTTTTTTGATTTCAAGGTATTTCACATAATTCTTTTTCCAGAGTAGGAAAATGTATCCATGATTACCCAAAATTTACTTTCTTTGAGTAATAAGGTCCGCAGATTCATTTCAATGTGCACTTTAGCCCACTGACAGCGGACAGGCAGAACGAGACCTGTCAGTCACTGACAGCAGGGAAATGCACTGCCCCCTGAAGTTCCCTCCAGATGAGACAACTTTCACAGCTAGATTAATTCAGTTTTAACTTTCCTAAGTCACAGATTCTGTTAAATACATTTTGAGGAAAAAGCACACAATTTTCCCTACCACAGAGCATGGGAAATTTCCCCAAGTTAAATAAACCAAAATCCCTGATTGTCAATTTCCACCTCTTTTCTGATCATCCATTTGTTTCCATGAATGGCCAGATTTGTGCACTCTATTACTTGAAGAAAGGAAATATTTATATAAGTGCAGATAAATGTTCCTATTCATCACGCTAAGGTCCACAGATTTGCTACAACAGGATTGTCACAGCAGTGTGCTTCCAAACATGGGAAGCAGGATCATCCTTTAAATATGAATATCCAAAACAAGGTATGTTGTATCTCCTCCATCTTTCCTTGGGCACTAAGCATGGAGAACACTTTGGTCAAAAAGTTGTACTGACTGAAGTTTGGGTGACCGATATTTAGAATGTGGTGATTTTATATACTGATGGCCATGTGACTGCCAAGCAGATCTCGGACAGGAGACCTGAGCTCTCTACCCTGAAACTGCCAGTACTCCTAAGGACTAGACTTTAACAGCAGGAACAATATTTCTTGCATTTATTTTCGGAATGAATGTTATGACAGTTGTGAGGACTACCTGTCTGAATTAAAAGCACAATAGTCGATCTGAGCTGAGAAAACTCAACTTCAAGAACTCATCTGACTGGACTTAGTAGCCATTGGGAGTTCTACTTTAATGGATAGTAAACAAGACAATACCTCCCGCAAGGGCTCAAAAGGGGCAGTGCTGTAAGCAGAATGAGGTTCTACAGTCATGCTCTATAACTCTGTGGGAATCGAATAAGGGTTGCTGTGGCAGCTGGGAAATGACAGCTAGCTAATTGGGGCATGGCAATCTGCAGGGTGAGGAGCAATCATGGGTTTCTTCCCTCTTGGGTAGGGTTACCCTCGGTCCTTGATGCTGGGAGAGAGAGTCTACCTGCCCTGTTGGGGCAGGATCTCCCTTCCTCCAGTTCTCTGGTCTCTCAAGTCTCAACAATATGCCTCCTAACTCCAGTCCTCTCTGACCCTGACTGCCTTAAGCAGGGGGTTTTATAAGGTTCCTGACAGGCCTTAATTGACTACAGTGCTCCAATTAACCAGTAGCAACCCACCCTAGTCTACAGGGAACCATGCCTTAATTAGCCTAGGGCTTATATATCTTCTCTAGACTACTCGCCCACTGCTCCCTGGCCCTCCTGTATCACAAGCAGAAATGTGAGTGTGCTCTTTAAAAATTATTAATACTGAGTCTTAGCCTGTCAGTGGCATGGTGTTTTCTGTAATAATAGTTTTGCTTAAATGCTTCTGAACAGGAGGCCACTAGGATGCTCCAGGCAGGAAGTAAAAGGTAATTTCTAACAGCTTCCACTTAGAGTTTGTTAAAATACAATGACAGTGCTAGCAGCCTTAAGGGCTTTCGCCCAGTTTCCTGGATAGCCCCTAACTGGTTTGAATAGGGCTGGAGAGAGAAAATATGTCCAGGACCTGTCTACACTTGGGAAAGAACCCAGGAAGACAAAGAGGCGTAGCTGATATATGAACATAGACTCTCTTAAGGGGGACAGTCAGAGAGAGCCAGACTTGGAGACATACTCTAACAAAGGAACCCACCGAGGTGTCTTATGAAGCTAAGTCTACCTGGATTGCAAATACAGGATGTCAGTATATTAGTAAAACAGACATATACAAGTTGTTTGTAATTTCAGATAATTTCTCGCTAATGCTTTATTCCAAATGCTAAATAAAAATATTATTAACAAGGCTATTCCTCAGTCTCAGTAGTCAGATTCCCAAAGGGAGGTCCAAGCAGTTACCCAAACCAAGATGGGGTGATAAGCATTAGGAACCCACAGATTAGTGTACCCAAGTTCTGGTCTAAGAGTGGAACAATTGTGAAATTCTACCTTAAAACAGATAAAGGCAAGAGGCCTATCACAGAGACCAGAAGATGGACAAAAGGCACAGCTAGCCTTATAGCAGTTTCAATACCATATATTAATATTTCTTTTCCTTCATTCTTTATTACCTAAGTACATATGTAAGCAGAGAGGTTGGATCTTAATTTTGTACAAATTCCCCATGTCCTAGATATTAATGTCATAGGCACTTTAGAACTAATATAGATAAAATGAGATTAGACAAATATGATTATCCCTCATCTGATGTCATGATGATTTCTCTCCCTAACAATGAAACAACCATATATCAAACCACACTAAATATCTGAATTTTCCATGCTGACTCTCTTCATTACATCTGAAACACAATACAGGACTTTAAACAGTGCAAAGATTAATAGGTTTTGAAATATACCTGGCCCTGATGTTTGTAATATACTGTATTGTAGCTTTAGAATGGATTCTCTATTTTTAAGTATCTGGCCATCTGATAAAGCAATTAAATCTCAGGAACATATGTAAAAGTGCTTAAGTCTTACTGTATATCACATGCTGGTTGAACTCAATAAGAACAGTTCCTGGCAAACAGTAATTAAATTTTACTTTGTTAATTATCAGTAATATTTCAATATTCCACAACTGAAAGGCTACGATGCCCTAACTGAGGATTGTAATCTAGTCCCTAAAATATCTGGAGACCATCAGTAAACCTTTCAGCTGCGCATTCCCCTCCAATTTAGAAAGTTATAAAACACTGGCAAAAATTAGCCCCAATATATGATCCCAGGATTCCCAGATGAACTTGAGGACTAATCACTTACAAAGACATATTTTCCTTTCCTCTTTGTTTGCTCAACATTTCCAACACAGCATCCATAATAAAGAGGTTTTGCTTAAGCTTTGACTCTCTAGCAAGTTGAACACGCTCACACGTGCATTATGCAAGTTGGATCCAGCTAAACCCTTTCAATGTTGGCTTCAACCGCATATGATTTTCACAGCTGGAAATATTTACCCCATCTTGCATCATTAGAGAAGATGAATCCCAGGACTCTTATGACTTGGCTCTTACAAAAGCAGCGGGTCTAAAACAATGACGCGTGACCCCGTTGTCCTTTTCTGTGCTGCTTTAAGCTCTCTCTGACCTTGCAGAACCCATACTACAATATCATAAGTTATAGTCCTAGGAAATGACTGAAGAAAGACTTGTTGACTTTAAAGAGCATTAGCCTCTGATTAAAGGACAAAAGAACGTATTGCTCATGTCAGAATTCAGTTGATGATTTTAGAGGTAATGTCCACTTCCAGATTTTGACAGGAATTTTAATTTCCTGCTCTATGGACACTTTGCAGCTATGATAATATAAGTACAGATGTAAAAAGAAATCCAAAACATGCAATGATGTACGTGGTTAAAAAGCAGTGTTATATGCATTACAGAAAAGAAATTTCCTAAAACAAATGAAACTACTTTCATTCTTATTTGATTTTGTATAACTTCTCTGATGTCTTTTTTTCTTCTTTCGTGACAAAATGTAAATGTTAAGATTTACTAACTTAAGTGTCCTTTTAATAAATCATACCAGATCCACTGAAGAGGACAATAACTCTGTGAACCAAGCATACTTTGAACAGTTGCATGTCTGCTGTTCTAGCTAGTCATAGGGCTAATTATGTATTTTCTTGTTTAATGCACACATACAATACGTGCACCCCCTTAAATATAACATGGATTTACTGTACTATGCAATGGATAACTTTTCTGTTGTGCATTTCACTTGTACTGTATAATCATTCAGAGTTGAATTTCTGGTACTGTGCAAAACATATGTCTGACTCCATGTAGAGTATTAATGGTATGTGAAAATTCATGCCTATGTCATCACTCATTTTGTAATCCATGGATCAGTACACTAAATTAATTCCCATGAATGTTGTTCCATAGTTTACAAGTACGTTATGTACATATCATTTTATGTTGATAAACTTGCAGCTCTCTTCTTCTACAATCTGAGATGTATTTTTTCTGTATAATTTTAATTATTTGACAATATGTCTGAAATGTTAAACTTCACACAAGTGAGCAAATGCAACAGATCATGGACAAACTTGGAACACAGGGAAACAAACTCACAATGTCCGAGCTCCCTTTCATTGAAAATCAGTGCAGCCAAATGCATTTTTTTTTTTGGGGGGGGGGGGGGGGAATATCAGGGCTGGAAGGGACCTCAGGAGGTCATCTAGTCCAACCCCCTGCTCAATCAGGACCAATCCCCAGCCAGATTTTTGACCCAGATGCCTAAATGACCCCCTCAAGGATTGAACTCATAACCCTGGGTTTAGCAGGCCAATGCTCAAACCACTGAGCTATCCCCCCCATTTACTTTTGGTCTAACTGAGCTTCCGTAATTTGTCTCCGCATTAATGTCATAAATACCCCCCAACACACACGCGCACATACAAACACCCCCATTCTCAATTAAGATTCTATCTACAGTATGCATCATCCACTATTGGTGGTTTTGTGAGCACTTCAGAGCTTCTGCAAAACGACAGTTGACAGTTCTGATTCCCAAGAGCTCATTGTGTAAGGCAAACAGTGTAGTTGCTTTTACCAGCCATTAACTGATCACATCACTACAATAATTTCTTAGAGAAAGATTGGGAAGAAACATTTATTAAAAAAACATACATTACAATACATTTACAGACAGAAAACTTGATTGTGGAATCATTACTGATACCAGAGTAGTTAATATAAGTAGTTAAAATAAGGCAAATAAGCCCCCTGACTTCAATGGAACAACTAGTGTAAGAAAACCATTCACGTGAATAAGGGTTGCAAAACCTGGCCCAGATTAAGACATGTCCCCTGCTCAAAGAGTTTACAAAATGTAATGACCTGAACCCACAAACTCTTAGTCATGCTAATTATCAGGAATCTTCACATGAAAACAAAATAAAAATATTTTTGCATAATTTTTACCTCTATGATAATTTTTACCTCTATGATGGTCCAATTTCTTGGAACTTTCTAAGTGGAAGGGAAACAGCCCTCATGGTAACACTAACATAAGGCTATTCAAAGCTTTTGCTCTTGTGTGGGATTTCATTGAAGACTCAATCCTGTTCTACTGAAGTCAATGGCAAAATTAACTCTTTAGGACACCTTTTTGAACTGCAAACTCAGCTGACCAATGGTGAAAGAGCCCTCTTCATCACTGGGACAATATTATCTCTGCTAGACTATCCAGACAATACCTCTGAACTACCATCACCCTCTCTTTCTTTTCTGGACTGAGCTTTTTGCCTGCTTGGCCTCTGTGATAGACATAGCAATTTCCTGGAAAAAAAATTACTGAATTAAGTTAAACCTCGTTAAAAGTTTAAGTATTTTAGAATTCATTGTATTAAAATGCAAATGTTTATGTATTATTGTGGATTTGTGTGTAACATTTCAGGGGCAGGGGAGACATGACTAATATAAAGCCTGGTAACTGCTATAAGCTTTAAAGGACTATTTGAAACAATGTGTCCAACAATTAATTTTTAAAATTAAGTTGGTTTCCCGTGGAGTCTCTAGGGGGAGATGTATGTAAATGAACCCCCCTGGTTATGCAGGAACACAGCCTTTTGAAACTTCACCCTAGGGAGGGAACCTTTGTCTGCTGATGACCTCTTATGTGAGGACAAGATCAGAGGCCCACACTGTATAAATGAGTGCCTCTTAGATTCATGGGCATGCTTGTTCTGAGCTACCAGATGTTATGAACTTTTGAGCACAGGAAAAAACTTCCTTGGGAGGGTCTGGAGGACTGATCACCTGTAAGAGCCCTTGTGGGATTTTGGGGGCATGTGAAGGTGTAGGTTCTTATTAGCATCTGTGTAGGTTCCACAGCAATCTGTCCTGGGTCTGGTTGTATTCAATATTTCAGAAACAATTTGGATAATGGCACAGAGAGGACACTTATAAAGATTATGGATTAATCCAGGCTGAGGTTGATGGTGGGGTGGAAGCTGTTGAAAGCATGGTGGAATTCTTCCAGGGCCTCCTTCCTTTTTCTGTTTGCTGTATAGGATGCTGATCAGGTGGTTCCTCAGTTTCTTTGAAATCCTGGACGCCCCATCATCTCAGGCATTGGCACTCTCACTGAAGGACTGTCTGGATATGTGGACTCCCTACTCAGACCCTACGCCACCAGCACTCCCAGCTATCTCCGTGACACCACAGATTTCCTGAGGAAACTACAATGCATTGGTGACCTCCCAGAAAACACCATCCTAGCCACCATGGATGTAGAGGCTCTCTACACAAACATCCCACATACAGATGGAATACAAGCTGTCAGGAACAGTATCCCTGATGATGACACAGCACAACTTATTGCTGAGCTCTGTGACTTTATCCTCACGCACAATTATTTCAAATTTGGTGACAATATATACCTCCAGACCAGTGGCACCGCTATGGGCACCCGCATGGCCCCACAATATGCCAACATTTTTATGGCTGACCTGGAACAACGCTTCCTCAGCTCCCGTCCACTCATGCCCCTTCTCTACCTACGCTATATTGATGACATCTTCATCATCTGGACCCATGGGAAGGAGGCCCTGGAAGAATTCCACCATGCTTTCAACAGCTTCCACCCCACCATCAACCTCAGCCTGGATCAATCTACACGGGAGGTCCACTTCCTGGACACCACCGTACAAATAAGCGATGGCCACATTAACACCACCCTATACCGAAAACCCACCGACCGCTACGCCTACCTTCATGCCTCCAGCTTCCACCCCGGTCACACCACATGATCCATCGTCTACAGCCAAGCACTGAGGTACAATCGCATCTGCTCCAACCCCTCAGACAGAGACCAACACCTACAAGATCTTCACCAAGCATTCTCAAAACTACGATACCCACACAAGGAAATAAAGAAACAAATCAACAGAGCCAGACGTGTACCCAGAAGCCTCCTGCTACAAGACAGGCCCAGAAGAGAAACCAACAGAACTCCACTGGCCATCACCTACAGTCCTCAGCTTAAACCTCTCCAACGCATCATCAGTGATCTACAACCCATCCTGGACAATGATCCCTCACTTTCACAGACCTTGGGAGGCAGGCCAGTCCTCGCCCACAGACAACCTGCCAACCTTAAGCATATTCTCACCAGCAACCACGCACCGCACCATAACAACTCTAACTCAGGAACCAACCCATGCAACAAACCTCGATGCCAACTCTGCCCACATATCTACACCAGCAACACCATCACTGGACCTAACCAGATCAGCTACAACATCACCGGCTCATTCACCTGCACGTCCACCAATGTTATATATGCCATCATATGCCAGCAATGCCCCTCTGCTATGTACATTGGCCAAACTGGACAGTCACTACGCAAGAGGATAAATGGACACAAGTCAGATATCAGGAATGGCAATATACAAAAACCTGTAGGAGAACACTTCAACCTCCCAGGCCACACAATAGCAGATGTAAAGGTTGCCATCTTACAGCAAAAAAACTTCAGGACCAGACTCCAAAGAGAAACTGCTGAGCTCCAGTTCATTTGCAAATTTGACACCATCAGATCAGGATTAAACAAAGACTGTGAATGGCTATCCAACTACAGAAGCAGTTTCTCCTCCCTTGGTGTTCACACCTCAACTGCTAGCAGAGCACCTCACCCTCCCTGATTGAACTAACCTCGTTATCTCCACACTGATATATACCTGCCTCTGGAGATTTCCATTACTTGCATCTGAAGAAGTGAGGTTCTTACCCACGAAAGCTTATGCTCCCAGTACTTCTGTTAGTCTCAAAGGTGCCACAGGACCCTCAAATGCAAAGTAGTACACTTACGAAGGAATAATCAATTGCACAAATGCAAAATGACTGCCTAGGAAGGAGTCCTGCGGGAAAGGATCTGGGGTGTCAGTGTATCACAGTCCAAATATGAGTCAACAATGTAAGACTATTGCAAAAGAAGCAAACACTGTTCTGGGATGTATTAGCAGGAGAGTTGTAAGCAAGACAAGAAATAACACTGGTCTACAATTTTTGAGAAGTCGTCTGCTTCAGAGATAAAATGTGCTATTTATTATGTATTTTGATGTGCTGAATTCAAATATGACAAGGTCATTCAGTTCACCTTGTGTTATGAGGTGTGGTTCAAAGGAGGGGGGATGGGAGAAAATGTGGGTCCTGTGACATTGATGGTTCAGGACCAGAAGTTTCATCCTCTTCCTCATCTGACTCAGGTGAGAATGATTCTGGTGCATCAGGAACCGGCAGTCCTTCTCCGTGGGGTACTGGGCGTATAGCTGATGGAATGTTTGGATAATGCACAGTCCACTTTTTCTTCTTTGACACACCTTTCCCAACTGGAGGCACCATGCAGAAGTAACAATTGATGGTATGATCTGTTGGCTCTCTCCAAATCATTGGCACTGCAAAAGGCATAGATTTCCTTTTCCTGTTCAACCACTGGCCAAGATTTGTTGCACAAGTGTTGCAGCATATGTGTGGGGCCCATCTCTTGTCCTGATCTCCAATTTTGCAGCCAAAATAAAGGTGATAGGCTTTCTTAACCATAGTGGTTATACTGTGCTTTTGTGATACAAAAGTCACTTCACCACAAACATAGCAGAAGTTATCTGCACTGTTCACACAAGTACGAGGCATCTCTGCTCACTTTGGCTAAACAGAAATGTGTCCCTTTGCAAAATCAAACACTGACAAATGAGAGAGCACGACACTGTATGATTTCTAGAGCTGATATAGGGCAATTTGTTCAGCAGAGTGATGTAAGCTTTGTTATGATTGCATCATCCATGACTTCTAGGAATAACATGATGCAATTCAGATCATGTATGACGCAATACCAGCTTCCGATTGCATCATTCATTGTTTTGCCTAAAAAGCAAGTACTGTCCAAACCCAGTCATAGATTTATTCATATATCCAGTCAAAGATGTATTTTAGTCATTTCTGGTTTAAATTGAGATCCCTTCTCTTTATAACTCACATATGCTCCGCCATTCCCAAGTCAAGGGTCGTATATACTGACCCAATAGCATATCTTAAAAACTAGAGCTAATCAACAATTTTAAGCATCATTTTCATTCTCAGTGACCCAGAATTAGTAAAATTTGACTACATTTATTTCAGAAGCATTTTGGCTGTAGAGCAGTGTAATTGCTCCACTCTAATCAGCACTGATTAGGCCTAACTTGAGTACTGTGTCCAGTTCTGGGCACCACACTACAGGAAGGATGTGGACAAAGTGGAGAAAGTCCAGAGGAGAGCATCAAAAATGTTTAAATAACTAGAAAAATTACATAGGAGGGAAGATTGAAAAAAAAATTGGTTTATTTAGTCTGGAAAAGATAAAATTGATGGGGTGGGAACAAGATAACACTATTCAAGAACAGAAAAGGCTGTTATAAAAAGGAGGGTGATAAATTGTTCTCCTTATCCACTGAAGACAGGACAAGACATAATAAGCTTAAATAGCAGCAAAGGAGATTTAGTTTAGACAGAGAAAAATTCCTAACTGTAAGAATAGTTAAACACTGGAATAAATTACTTGGGGAAGCTGTGGAATCTCTGTCATGGGAGGTTTTTAAGAACAGGTTAGACAAACACCTGTCAAGAATGGTCTCTAGATAATACTTAGTCCTGGCTGAGTGCAGTGGACTGGACTAGATGACTTAGAAGTGTAGGACTGCAAGGGACTTTGATAGGATTGTTCTAGTACCTTTTCTCTGTAATGCTTTCACCTTCAGAACAGTTGTGTTTGCTTAGAAAAAGCTGTGTCATAACTTCTACCTATGGGCAACTAAGCTGCTTATAGCCTCTGAGGAGATGGCAAAGCAGGCTTGCTTAGGCAGTCTAACTTGCTGGGGAACTCCCAGCGTAGGCAGGGAACTGTACAGCCTTGAAAAATCCCAGTCAGGAGAAACGAAGATTCCTGGATCTTTACTCAAGAGAGGTGATGGCTGAGGAGCCTGGAGCCTAGAGTGGACCAAGGAGAGGGTGTGGAGGGGAGGAGGAGGAGAGAATACACGTGCAGCTGTCCTGAACTATGACAGCCTCATTTATGGTGAGCCTTAACCAGACATTTACTAAGGAGCTCTGCTACATTGTCTAGGTCAGACAAGACAGAGAAAAGCTGTAACCTGTATACTTAAGATATCACAACCCATTCTTCCTCACTAGCCCCCCAATGACCCATATATACATATATTATACATGTATGTTGGTGTGTATATTGTACGTATATGTTCTGATACAAAAAAAAAAAAAGAACCCATTACTAATCTGTTCAATGACTGTTTTTCTTTGAGATGCGTTGCACATGTCCATTCCACTCTTGGCGTCTGTGCTCCCAGCACACATCTGTTGGAAACTTTTCCCCTCAGCTATACTTGGCAGGTTCTAATGCCCTTTGCTGCGTCATGCCACTGTATGCAAGTATAAAGGGCAGAGCAGCCCCTACCCCCTCAGTTTTTTCTTGCGAAAATTCTAATACGGAGGGTCAGGAGGACGTGTCGTGGAATGGGCATGTGCAACATATTGAAGAAAAACTGAACAGGTTGCTTCTTTGAGTGATAGCACATGTGCATTCTGTGATGGGTTCCCACCAGGATGCCACCTGGAACTGGGGTACCACTGAGCCCTCTGACCCACCAGTGCTGGGCTCCCCCTCATACTGTGCTGCTGTGACAAGTTGCAGACCCACTCCCGGTCCTACACTTCCTCCAGCATTCACACAGGTAAGGACACACCCAGCTGTAGTTACATGCAGGCTCTCTGACCAGCCACTGCATGAACCAACAATACAGAAGCTACAGCCAAGATAACCACCAGTTCCCCAGGCATGCACCTGTCCTCTGGAGTATAAACCCAAAATTATACGGTCTTGCGTAAGCTCATAGAGTTAGCCCCTCCCTCAGTGTGGAGAGGAAATGCAACAGCCTCTCTGAGCTAAGATTTCCAAGCACTTCACTCCAGCTCACTGGTTTAGATTAAAACATAAAATACATTTATTAACTACAAGAGACAGATTTTAAGTGGTTATAAGTGATCGCAAACAGATCAAAGGAGATTACCTAGTAAATAAACAAAAACACAAACTAAGCTTAACGTACTTGAGAGATTGTTAATTCAAATCCTATCTCTCATCTTGACTGATGATACAAGTGGGCTGCAGATTCTTAAGGCACAAATTACACTTGCTTTGCAGCTTGGAATCCCCAGGTTTTCATACGCAGGCTAAAAATTCCTTTAGCCAGGGTCCAGCACTTCCCCCCAGTGCAGTCTTTGTTCCTATGGCGTTTCCAGGAGTCTTCTTGTGTAGGAAGTGAAGAACAACAGATGATGTCACTCCCTACCTTATAGAGCTTTAGCATATGGCGGGAACCCTTTGTCCCAAACTCAATTGTGGAAAAACACTGGCATCCCAAGATGGAGTCCAGAGTCATGTGGCCTGGTCACATGCCCTTGCATACCTTGCTGAGTCATAGCAGCCATTACTTACAGGCTTCTGGAATGTTCACAGGAAGGTTAAGTTCTTCTAGGGTCAATTGTCTTTTCTGATGGGCCATCAGCACTGTCTGGCTTCTTCATTGTTGTACCAGAAAGGCTAGTGCCTTTGCCAGAAGCTGGGAATGGGTGCCAGGGGATGGATCACTTGATTACCTGTTCTGTTCATTCCCTGTGGGGCATCTGGCATTGGCCACTGTCAAAAGACAGGATACTGGGCTAGATTGACCTTTGGTCTGTCCCAGTATGGCTGTTCTTAGGAGTCTCTTCCACAGGTTGTTCCTCTGGTTCTAGGACCTCTTCTTTATGCTTGGTACTGGGCCCAGTACCACATACTGGAAACAGAGCAGCTCCCCCCTCCTATCTACATGAGGGCACTGAGCAGGCACAGTGAGGGGAAGATCTGGAAGCTGGAAGGAAACACCTTGGGTTCCAGAAAGGCCATTTATATGGGGCTAGACCCCAGAGACCTGGCCACATTTCCATGGCAGCTCCCATTGTGGGGTCACGATAGTAGGCAGAACAGAAGATCTACAGGGGGACCAGCAGGTTCTGCTTCAGGCTTGTGAGACACAAGATCCCACTTCCAAATCTGACGATGAAGATTCCCCTTCCTCTGACCATGGAGGGGCTGATCCAGTCAGTGCTAGGTATTGGAGCCAACCACCTGGTGATGGGCAGTTCGCCACCATCAACGCTGACTTCCCCACACTACAGACAGCGGACTGCTTGGGAAGCAGGCAACTGTGGTATCGTAGGATGTACTGCTGGAGCTGGTGCCAGACAGGGCAATGGTACTGAGGGATCAGGTTCCTTCTCTGAACACTGGCACCGAGAGGCAGGGCAAATTCTTTGCTGCTGCAAACTCCTCTGGGGTAGTTGGCACTAAGATCGTATCTTGTTGCAGTGCCAATTAAGTTGGTGGTGCCACTTCTGGCACTAGGCTCGATGGTGCCCATTTTGGTGCCAGAGCCAACTGAAGCACTAACTTGGAAGAGGAGGGCTTAGATTTCAGATGCACTCGACTCAACTCCTTCTCTGCCCTCTTGCCAGACTTGGAGGATGGAGATCTTCCCATGGCCAGAACCTATGTAGATATCTTACATTGCTTCCTCAGCACCGGCGAGTGAGACTGATGCCAGGACTCGGATAACGCTGGAGGCATGCTTCTCATCGAAGCTTCAGCACGCAACACCGAGTCAAACCAGGATGGCTCTGATGGTGACCTGTGTGCCACCTCCATTGGCTTGAATTCCCAGCAAATCTGGCATTGGTCTTTTACGTGTGCTTCATCCAGGCACTTCGGACAACTACTGTGTGGGTCACTTACCGACCTAGGCCTTGAGCAAGAAGCACCCAGCTTGATGTCTTGCCAGCAGCAGAACCCCAAAACAGGGAAAAAACAACAAATTCAAAAAGCTTTTTTTAAAAACACAACTAAAACTTAAAACTATAATAGTGATACTAACTACTAGACTAAGTATATCAGATACAAAGCTGAGAGAAAACTGTTCTGGTAATGAACAGGAATTTCAATAACCATCATGAGCAATAAGAAGGAACTGAGAGGAGTTAGGGGTGGCTCTATCCTTTATACCTGAATGCAGTGGCGAGCGGCACCAGAGGGTCCTTGACTGGGAAAAAGTTTCCAACAGCCATGCACTGGGCACACAGACACCAAGAGTGGAATGTACATGTGCAATCACTCAAAGAAGAACTAAACTGATTAATAAAAAGCAAAGATTTGATGTCAAATATTTTTCTGCATGTTCACCTCTTGTTTATTTGTACACTATCTTAATTTATCCCGTTTTCATGTTTAGACTTGAACTGCAGCAAGGAGTGAATCAATCCTGCCAGAACACATTCAATTGCTTCAAGTGAGAATAACTTCCTGGAAGTTTTGATTTCTTATTTGTATTTTTGAACTAACCACAATTTTCTGTTATCCAAACAATTTCCATACTTAATATCACAGAAGAGAAAATCTGTATGAACAATAAATATGATACGCTGGCAAGAACTGGACAAAAGAGAGAGGATTTTTCCCTAAGCAAGTTCAAAAACAACAACAAAAATGCTGTATTTCCCCAGATCCACTGTCAAACCTCTACACTTGGAGTAGTTCCCAAAGTATTAATTGTGTGAACTCAAACAGAGCATGCTCTTTCAAATTGTTGCCATTTATAGACCCACAAGGCAATAACTGCTGAATTGGGGTGGTGATGGGAGAAAGTTACAACTTCTTGCTGTTTTTTCTGAAGCATGTTTTCCTTGAATAGGTTTAGGGATATTGCAGAAACCTGAAAATACATAAAGTACACAAATATATCTAGGCATACAGTTCCGTGCCATTTTATGAATATATATTTCATAACATATGCTGAATTACCACTTTTAATTTGAAGGCCAGAAGAGGGGGGTTGGGAATGATTTCTTTCAGGATGTGGTCCCCATCAAGTATGAGTTGTAATTGTTTAATGGTACCCCACACATCACTAGTTGTCACCTATCATTAAACAATTACAACCCATACTCGATGAGGAGCGCATCTTGATAGAAATCTTTCCTGAACGCCCTCTTCTGGCCTTCAAACCACCCCCCAACCTTTCCAAGCTCATCATCAGTGGCATGCTCCTAACATATCGGGGCACACCAACACAAAGTGGCACCAGGCCCTGCCAGAACAACAGATGCAAAACCTGTAGACATACTTCCACTGCTATGATGATCAACACCCCTCACAATTCATCTTTCAAGATCCATGGGACCTTCACATGCCTTTCACAACACGTGGTGTACCTTATTCAGTGCACTAAATGCCCTAACAACAACTATGTGAGTGAAACCAGACAATCACTCCGCTCACACAGAAAACTGATAAAAGACAAAAACACCATATCACCTGCAGGTGAACACTTTTCACAGAACAATCTATCTAGATCTGACCTCTTGGTCCTCATCCTCAAAGAAAACCTGCACAAAACCTTCAAAAGGTGAGCCTGGGAGCTTAAATTAATAACTTTGCTAAACACTAAAAATCATGGTCTGAAACACTCGATTTATGGCTCACCACAACACTTTATAACACACTAATCACCCCCAGCTTTGGGAGTTTTTCCCTCCAGTCCCCATTTCCCTCCCCCATGACTGGAGAGGTGGTAATGGGCCACTTCATCTTGAATAGTCCCTTGAAATATGTGTTAACTACTTATGCCAAACAAGCTGTTCCACTTTGTATTTGATGACATTCTGAGTACATTTCCCAGACCTGAAGAAGAGCTCTGTGTAAGCTGGAAAGCCTGTCTCTGTTACCAACAGAAATTGGTCCTAAAAAGGTATTACCTCACCCACCTTGCCTCTCTAATATCCTGGAACAAACATGGATACAACAGGGCACACAGATTTTAATTATAGAATTCAATGAACACAGTAGTATTCCAAACCAATAATTACACTGGAACAGCATCCCTCCATTGTGGTGTTCTTTGGACACAGCAGCACCTTAGCTGGGGGTTTTTGCTTGTGGAATTACCTGTGTATAGACCTGCTGTTTTGACATCTTTGTTCAAGGTAAACAGCACTTGTGCACATATTATAAGTACAAGTAGACTAGGCAAATATCCTCCTGTTCTTCTTTTTGGAGCCTCTGTGTCACTTATTTCCCTTCCAAAAAAGCTAAGTTATAGTAAGGCCTTATAAAATGCTTCAGCTCAGCAAAAAGGCAACAATATTTAACAAACTAGAAGCCAGGTCTTGGTTTTAAGATATTGCTATTACATTGTGGTGCGGGGAGAGGAGTAGGAAGGTGTAGGGTCAGTGAGGAGCCATGCTTCTGTAGGAAGCAGAGGCATTCTTACTAGGCCAGAATCCTCTATGGGCAGGAGCTCCACCTCCCTCTATACAATAGGGTGACCAGACAGCAAGTGTGAAAAATCGGGATAGGTAGTGGTGGGGTAATAGGCTTCTATACAAGAAAAAGCCTCAAATATCGGGACTGTCCCTATAAAATCAGGACATCTGGTCACCCTACTATACAAGTACAGCCAATACTCCCTTCCACTCTTGGGCAGACATTCTGTTTTTTCTGGAAGGAAAATCCCTTTTAGTAAACCCCCCCAACCCCTTTTAGTAAAAATAGTACACCTCCAACAGCTTCAGCCAGGCACAGTGCCTCAACTTCTCACTGGTATTTTACCCAGAGCCTGGGAAGGGCATAGGTGAAGACTACTTGGATGCTCTCTGTCTACTATATGCATCTCTGCTGGGCCAGACACAATCTAGCCCTAGATGTTTGCAAATCTTTATCATTCATCTAATGTGGTGGGTCAGGGCAAGTGAATGGTCCTTTAATTCTTTGTGACCAAAATTAAAATTGTGACAGCTCATCAGCTGTGAAAATATGTTTGATGATTCAAACTCTGCACATCATAAAACCATCCCACATTTCTGCCTGAGTAACTATGTTGCTCAGTTGGAATGGCACAGGACTGATTTAGCATAAGTACTGCCAGTCAGGTTTTGTGTGTTTTAGGACATCTGTGCAGGGAAAGCTGGTCCAGCCCCTGGTCACATAAAGCTTGAATCATGCCTCTGCTCTTAGTCATTTTCATCAACACTATATTCACAATAATGTAAAACAAACATATTTCACTAAGCACACACTGTAATATGTACACTGTAAAGATGTGATTTCAATTTCTATACTGTACAAAGCCCCAAAGTAAATATATTTTAGAGACACAAAAAAGATAGGTGGCTAAAGATTGAAGAATAATATACAGAGCTATTTATTGCGAATTTGAAAATTAAACAAGACAGATAAAATCTCAAGGTTATGCAATACTAAGATTATTTTAGAGGTATTTAATTACTATGCTACTGATCCAGAAATTTGAACTGTATGGGCAGATCTTTAATGGATCCACCCACGTGCATCAGATTGCAGGATTATAGCCAATGTTATAGTAAAAATGGGATTTTGGAATACCAGATTACCCTTGACCTGGGAATCCTGGTGTTCAATACTGGGTTTTTTATGCTGTGATTTTAGGCCATACTTAACTAGCTGATGAAGTTAGTTTTGGCAAAATAAGGTGTAAAACTGCCTGAGTTGTTGGGGCAGAGAGGGTTCTTTAAAGACAATACAGCAGGCAGTGAATTTGATTTGACACATTTGTTGACTGAAAATTCCTAGCAATTTGGTTATACTTTCTTTGGAATAAAGGATTTTACGGGGATTTCTTAAAGAACCATAGTGCCATTTCTGTAGCATTAACATAGGGGAATTATTACACACAAGTTTATTTTCCATAACATTTTTCCTTGCAGCTATTAAAAAAAAAAAAGTTAAGTGACCTAGTCTGAATTGCCTCTCCTTTATTACAATGAGTGTTAAAGCTTAAAGAATCTGTCTATTTTTAAAAGCAGTCTCTTGAAAGTACTTCTGTAAAATATGGAAAATTTACCCGTAACCTACTTGGTAATTTCCTCTTTTTGGGGGGAGGAAGTGCTACTTTGATATGGCATTTTCATTATTTGTTCAAATAAATAGTGTTCAGGAGGATATTTTTCTCCTTCATTATAGTTTCTGGCCTTTTATCCTGTAGCTATCAAAGAAATGTTGGGGGCCCCACAAATGTTTTAGGACTAACATTTGGCTATTCTGTTTTGACAGCCATAGAACACACCATAATAAATCTCCATTGTTCTAATTGTTTGACACAAAAACATAAACATATGCTAAGGTTTAACCTGTGGTTAGGAACAAGTATTACAAAACGTAACACAGCCAACAAATTTAGAATGGGGAAAACTAACCTCATGCTCTTTTAAAAAGCGGAATGTAAGAAGTTGGGAAGAGTACTGTAAATACAGTGATCACTCTCCAAAAGCTGCCTTGTAAAAATAAATAAGGTTACTTCAGTATGTGCACTATTCCCTAAGAATACTCTCTTTTCTTACAACAGCAAATATCTCCAACACTGCAAATACTGAGGTTATCTAAGGTGACTGCCATGTTTTTAAGGGTGACATCTGCAAACCCTCTTCCATTGCAGTACCGCTATACTTTTCCTATCAGCTCCCTCTGCTGACAGTAACATGCATAGAAAATTATTGAACCAGGTGACCTCGACAAGCCTGTCAACCTACCACATAAGTCTATATCTTACCCAGGAGCGCCGCCAGCTTTTCTGCCGCCCTAGGTGGTGGAAGGTCCCGCCCTGAAATGCCACCCCCCACATAGGCGGCGGAAGGTCCCGCTGCCGAAATACTGCCGCGGTCGCCGCCCCCCAAATTGTAGCGCCCTAGGCGACCGCCTAGGTCGCCTAATGGGTTGCGCCGGCCCTGATCGTACCCTGTTCCTGTGTAGGTGGCACTAGCAAGGAGGGTGAAACAGGCTGTTTTGTGCTTTCCCTGCAAAGTAAGGACAGGCCAAAATTGTCAGAAGTGATTACCACTCAAGCACCAAGAATGCAGGTGTATACCCTGCAGTCAGAAACTCAGTAACCCAAAGCAAAATTTGTGCTGCTCTGGTTTAATGCAACCATAAGGTCATTTTAGTTTATAAAACTGAGTAACTTCAGATTCATTTCAGCTCCAATAAAAGAAAACATAGGAGGATACATGGAAACAGCTAGAGAAAGTGAGATTATAGGAAAGAGTAGAAGAAGAAAGAATAAGTTTGATGGCCATCTGATGCCAGGTTTGTGTTTACTGTCTGGTTACAGTCATCTGGGAAAGTAAAAGGATAAGGAAAAGCTGACCTGAATTTCCCCAACTATGGGGTTCCAACTTCTAACCAGACTGCCTTCCACTGCACTCTGCAGACAACATCTTGGCAGTGTCTGTTAAACACAGCGTCCGTGGTGCTCAAGAGAATTGATTTCTATGCACATCTGTGCTGTCCACAGAAAGTCCATCCAGAAAACTAAAACAATAAAATGCTTTTTACCAACACTATGGGCCTGCTGCAAAGCCCATTAACTTCAAAAGCATTTGGATCATGTCCTAAGAGAATAGGAGCCAGAGAAATATGGTTTACAAGGAGATACAATCTTGTGGATTGTGCCCTGAAACTTTGTCTCATGTTCTTAACTTGTTTAGTCCTGATGTATTAGAATAGATTTTTCATTTTGCTCAGATTCACTCTGCTCTGTTTATTAAACTATTCTTCAGTGCCATGTCTTCTTTTGCACTCTGTCACTATCTATAGAAGAGAGACTGTTTCTGTTATATACAGCCACTTAAGTTGTACGCTTTCCTTAATTTAAGGAAAATTCAGGTAGCCCTCCCTCATGTGAAGCCATTTCTCTTTTCTCATCTATTTATCTGTATTTCCCCAAACCACACACCCCCCACCCATTAGGTCAGATATGATGGTGTTGCACAGAAGTGTAACAGTGATGGGAGGTCTCCACATCAGAATATTTGTGTGAGGGGGGAAATGTGAGATCATAGAGAATTTCTGAACTTGGCTTAACTGTACAGAAGAAAAAAATATGTTTCAATTCAAATTGCTCACCAAGATAGATCAGTAAATCAGGGAAAGCTTGACAATAAAGCGATCTGTAAGGTTATATAAGATGTGGTTAAACTTCTCAGTGAGTACCAGGAGGTTAATGCCTTCAAAACCCTTTGAAGATGAAAAGAGCTGCAGAATATAAGTGCTAAGTATTGATTATATTGTTTTATTCACAGTTCTCTATATTTGGCAGAATACACCTCTTCCTATCATATTATTGAAAATCTTAAATTTTCATTAAAAATTAAATATCAGAGGGGTAGCCGTGTTAGTCTGGATCTGTAAAAAGCGACAAAGAAAGTGGGTATTCACCCACGGAAGCTTATGCTCCAATACTTCTGTTAGTCTATAAGGTGCCACAGGACTCTGTCGCTTATTAAAAATTAAGATTCTAGCTCTTGTGATTGTGATGAAAACCTTCCAAACATGGACTACATGTAATTGATGTGGTGAGCTCTTCCTGACTCAACAGCCAGCCTAATTTAAAGCTGTGACCTATGCTATCCATCTGAATGGGATGTTAATTTTGAATTTCAATACAGGGGGGACAGCTATGAACCACAGTGCCTTCACAGCAAAACACAAAATCCCCTTAGACTTAGCCTTCCTACAGTACTAGAGCCTGTCAAACCTTAGTGTATTATGATATGGTCTTTAACCACATATTATTTGGACAAGAATGTGGTGAAGCGTTCCAAGAGAAAAGATGTTTTCTTCTATTCGAGGCACTGGACTGAGAACCAGGAAGTTGGGTTCTATTTCTAGCTTTTACAGAAATAATCATGTGGAACTTCTCAGTTACCCACTCTGTCACAGAGCTCTTACATGATGTTCGATAAAACTGTACTATAATACAGTGGTTCTCAACTAGTTGTACATGTACCCCTGAAGGCACTCAGAGGTCTTCCAGGTGGTACATTAACTCTTCTAGATATTTGCCTAGTTTTTACAACAGGTTACATAAAAAGCACTAGCAAAGTCAGTACAAACTCAAATTTCATACAATGACTTGTTTATTCTGCTCTATATACTAGACACTGAAATGTAAGTACAATATTTATATTCCAATTGATTTATTTTATAATTATATGGTAAAAATGAGAACGTATGTAATTTGTCAGTAATAGCGTGTTGTGCCTTTTTTTTTTGTATTTTTATGTCTGATGTGTTGTAAGCAAATAGTTTTTAAGTGAGGTGAAACTTGGGGTACACAAGACAAATCAGACTCCTGAAATGAGTACAGTAGTCTGGAAAGGTTAAGAGCCACTGTTATAGTGCATGTGCACACAGGGGCAGAATTAATGTGCCAACCTTATCTCATCATTTTAGTCAAACCTGCCTGTGGGGTGGCAGCACATAAGTATCCTGGAAGAGAGAGCCATGTGTATTCCAGCCTCATGAAAGGCATATTTGAATATGACAGTCTTTCCAAAGAAAGGCTCTCCAAATCACTGACATCCAAAGGGTGTATTGGCTGCCTTCCCTACAGCTGCAAAATTGTATTTCATCCTTGGACCACTGAAAGGAAATCCCATTGCATGAGGCCAGGGATCAGTACATTTCACCTCCTGGAGCGGGGACTCAAGAACTGGGATTCCACAGCAGCAGTAAGAATTAAAAGTTTTATACTGTGACTATCACAGGCTACCCCACTACAAGAAAACGAATTTGCCTGGAGCCTCTCTCAGGTAATACAAAACAGACTCTACCGTACTCTATACAGTAGGAGTGGGTCCGGAGCGCTGTGTGCAACTGAGACTGAACATTAAAAAAAGTTTACATTTGTACTCCATGGAGTGATTTTACAAGACAGAGTGGACCACCCTAATGAGACAGAACTCCCCCAAATCTCTGTTACTTTAGAAGTGCTTAAAATCTAATCATCATACTGCTCATTTATGGAAATGTACACAGTTCTAGTCAAACAGGAATGCACTAATAAAGACATCTTTGAGTATTCTTAGATAAACAACCCAGGAACCAATGTACAGTGTGTCCAACCCAATAAAAATAATCATCTGAAAGGATATCTGCCAGGGTCAGAAACTGTTTGTTTATACATTTGCAAAGGGAGAGCCCTTTCAAAAGTCAATTAAACAACATGAACCTGGCATTTCCACCTGCTGCTTTAGTGCAAATGACAAGTGGAACTGTTTTTTGCTTTATTACATTAGCAAAGCAAGAATGTGTCCAGAGATCATCTCTTGGGATTGCAGCATGAAAAGTGAAGCTCTAAGTGTTGCCAGAACTTTACTGTTAAACATACTCATGGTTATCATCCCATCAAAGTGAGCAGAAAGTTAAATAATATTATCCACATAATGTGGGCATTGGAAAATCTCCATCCTCCGACAGCAGACAGTACATATGTAAGTATTGTATAATCTTGGCATACTAATACCCTATGTCTGCGGATAGTAATTACTTTTTATTATTGTAAGGACACAAAAGTTCTAGTGTAAACTTACCCAGAAGGGGCGGATTTTGTGTGCGCGTGCACACGTGTGTGTGTGTGTGTGTGTGTGTATGTGTGTGTGCGCGCGTGCAGGAACTAAGGGCTTAAAAGTCTATTTGAACTGAGCTGTATTTTTATATCAGTAATGAGAGAACACAGTCTGTGTGTTGCTTCACTATTATCACAACACTCTTCAATTCCAGTGGTCTTGGGGAATCCAAAAAGCAAGACATTATCAGAGGGAACATCTAGACAGAAAACTCCTGAGATGTTTTTATCTTGGGATGCGAGTTGCATCTTCCTCTCCTCCCAGCACCCCTTTATTCCCCCACCTAAGCTATGTCATACTCTAGGGTGTCGTCAAGGACGCTGCTTTGCGGCATAACATGGCTCTAAGCAACTAAATAATAAAAAAAAGTTACAGCTTCTCCTGTAAACTTTGCTGACTGCAGCAGTCTGCAGATATAAAATGCATCTACAAAGCAGAGACAGGACTTATATAGGCATTTCTACAAAGTGGTTGGCAGTACATGCAGCAATGTGCTACAAAATACTTCATAATCTAGATTTAGAAATATGGTTTTAATTTTACACTACATCTGTTGTTCTTGCAGCAATAGAATACTCACAAAATGTCAATGTTACACAGATCAAATTAACAAGGAAAAGGGGAGGGTCTCTTCCAATTTTGCAAAACTACTTCCAAAATCCAGCAGAGGGATATATATATATATATAAACAAATATTCACATGACATGGGTTTTTTTTTCATTTGGAGTGCAGAGTTTTGAAATGCAGTCTCTTAATAAATCCCATTTTTCTCTTGAAAGAATACATACAGACTTCCAGAGGTGAATTGCAATACTAATAAGGATGGATATAACTGAAAAGCATAGAACTTTTGTTCCAAAACAGGACTGAAATCCCCTGCCAACAACTTGGGGTGCACTCAACCCCATTTCCTTGAAGATTTTACTGCCATAAACTTACACAATATTGTCTAAACCATCATAAAAGCACTAGAATTAATTTTCTTTGTTGCATGGCAATTCTTACTGGATTCACAAGCTACAATGGATATGTTTAGGTCTTTGCTTCAGTTAAGTTTAAGAGTTTTAAACAACGATTTCTTGTACCTGGATTTTTCCCTGCAGGCTGCCTTTCTCTTACATTTCTTTTTCAGATAGTCTTTAATCCTTCCTTACATACTGAAAGCAAATTTGTATTGCAAAAACACAGACATTTTCCAAAAAAACACAAAGTTGTCATAGCTACTTGCCTCTTGGCAATTTCTGAACATTTCCCAGGTTTAGTGCAATACGTCCACAGAAAAGTAGAAAGACCAATCTTGATATCATGGTTACAAACCCAAACTCGCACAGTGAATGATGCTGATGGGTATCACAGAACAAGGTACTGCAGCTGCACTTAAGTGAACTGTTCTCTCAGTGGCAGAGGCAGCAAACTTTGACAGCAGCTTAGTTTACAGTGGGAGGAGAGAGAATGACATCATACCCTCCCACTGGAAAAGTAAGGAAAATTAGCTTTAAAATGATATTGTCAGACTCCCGATTGCAATAGACTTCTGGTTTTTGTTATAGGGTCTTTCAGTCTCTCAGGCTTACAACCTTTGATCGTTTACACTTCATACAAAGAAATCACAGAGATGTCAAAATTCCATTAAAGCTGCCCTGGAAAACCAGACAGGGAGACATTCTTTGTCCAAAGAAGGTGAACTGCAAATGTAAAATAAAATTTTTTACATTACCCAGAATATTATTTTACCTTATTGATCTCAACATTTTTCTGACCCTAAGATCTTGTCCAACTTAGCATAATTTTGGGCCAGATTCTGCTGTCATTTGTAATCAGAATAAATATGGACTTAATTGACCAGAATCTGACATACAGTATTTATAAAGTAAAGGATCCCTGTCTGTAAGGCTAAATGCCACTGTCCATTTGTTTATTTTACTTTGTCCACTTTTAAAACATTTTACATTTTTGCCTTTAATACAAATTGTGAGAGTTACTAGCAAGCTGCAAAACTGAAGCTAAGAGGAAGCTAAATTCCTTGGGGGGGGGGAGGAGGAGAGATCAGACAGTGGGTAGGTAAAAGCCAAAATCTGCTATCATTTATGCCAGTGTAAATCACAAGCAACTCCATGGAAATCAGTGGATTTATTCCAGGTTTAAACAGGTGTAATTAAGAGCTGATTTTGTCCTTAATAATTAATAAATTGGAGAGGGGGGCAGAGGTGAGGGGGAATTTCAAAGGGGGATTTCAAAAATGAGGAAGCTCATGAAAAATGCCCTAAGGTCAAATGAAAGGAAATTAAAATTATTAAACCCTCCCTGGAGTCTACTTAAGCATCCCATAAATGATTTCCTGATCTAGATGTTTACTTTAAAGCCTGGTCAGGCCCTTTTTGTTTGTATCCTGACATGAGGAAATCTTTCCTCAGTCCCATCATGCTACAATTCAGATAAAGTAGTAAACTGTAAGTTAATATTACAGATGGATCCAAACCAAAATACCTTGATCCAAACATCCTCATCCCCTGCACTTTGGGAAAATTCAGATCCTGAAAGTTTGAGCATCTCTCATAAGAAGTATGAAAATTAAAAACAGATTCCTGCAGCAGATGAAACTTGGATGACACACAAAGGTGATACAGGTAGGCCTCAGAGACTGGGACTGAGAATTTCTCAATGCACTGACATCATCTGTTGGTAAAAGGAGTGGCAAAGGAACGGCACTGATATCACCTTTCGATGTAGCTGCTCATCTGATTTCTGGAATAAAGTATGTAAACGTTGTTTTAACGGGTTAAAAATGAAAGGGGGGAAATGGTATTGTTTATAGTGGAGAAATGCTGACATTCCAATCCAGATTTTTAGTTGCAGTGATGTACAATAAGGGGAGAAAACAGAGCTGGATGCACAGCAATATCTTGCCTTTTACTTTTTTTTTTAAATCTAAATATATACGTGGGAAAATCCTCTGTGAAACACATTCTAATTTAAACTATTCCAAATAAAGCACCAAAGACCTGTCAGATGATGGGTCAGTATCTTAAGGGAAGCTACAGAAGATATTACTATAATTAGATTATGCAATGTGCTCTCTCTATAATGCTGCAGAAGCAGGAATAGACAGCATCAACTTGCCTTGCAGACAGTCTGCCTTCCCTTTCACAATCTCATGACACCCTTCTGGCCAACTATAGCGATTTATTATAAGGAACATCAATATTAGATAACTATGTACTTTAGTTATCTAATGCAACAGTGTTTTCTCCTCTCTCAGAAGAAATAATTATACTTTTGCTCTTCATATAATCTTGCGTTCCTCACATGCTTCTCTGCCGCCCATTTCCCTTCCCCTATTCCTCAATACCTGCACGTCTCTGTCATTCAGTTTCCTTCTCTGCTGTACTTGCTGCTCAGCTATCTGGACTTCTTCTTGGCCATACTGCCAGGCTACCCAGTTCCTTCTCCCTTTGATCATTCCTGCAGCTAGCCACTCTGGTTATTCTAGGACTCCAAGGCTGGCTCCTGTTTCATTTCCTCCTTGTCTTCTGTAGCAGGTGCTCATAATACAGGCAGTTACAGTCTGGTAAGTAGGTGCAAGTTAAAAGGTGGATCACAAGAAGGTAAAAAGAACCTACTTAGGGTTCTCTCTGGATGTACTTCAGCTCCTCAGGTATGGTCCTTTGTGTCTGTGCCGTCCATACTCTCTATGATATTGTGCCTTCCTTTCCCAGAAGAACTGCTTTTCCTGGAAACATTTCTGTCACCAGAAAAAACCTCTGCCTTTCCCTTTCACACAAATCCTTATGCTAGTGACTGGCCATTGCTTACAGCAGTGATGGGAAGTTAAACATGCAGCTCTATATTCTGCAAACAATATGTATCCTATATGGTTATGTACTTCATCAGGATCAGCATATGGTTCAATTCACAGAAATTTGACAGAACAAGGAGTAATGGTCTCAAGTTGCAGCGGGGGAGGTTTAGGTTGGATATTAGGAAAAACTTTTTCACTAGGAGGGTGGTGAAGCACTGGAATGGGTTACCTAGGGAGGTGGTGGAATCTCCTTCCTTAGAGGTTTTTACAGTCAGGCTTGATTTAGTTGGGGATTAGGTCCTTCTTTGAGCAGGGGGTTGGACTAGATGACCTCCTGAGGTCCCTTCCAACCCTAATATTCTATGATTCTATGAAATAGAAGAACTGGACTTTTCAACCATTCATGTGGAACATTATCCAAACCAAAGTGCCTTAGATTTTCCCTCATCTCCACAAACTTCATGTTATCCACTGGTAAACTCTTACTACTGTAAGCAGAAGCAAGTCAACCTTGGAAGCTTTAGGTAATAGTTTTGCACTCTGATGCCATTAAATGAAGGTCTAGAAAGTGCATTACAAAGGTGGGATAAGTATTTCAGATGAGGCAAGTCAGAGACAGGTCAAAGTCATGCAGTGAATCAAATGAAGATCTCCTGACTCCCTCATCTGTCCTAGACCCTAGACCATGTTGCCTGAACAATAGTTAAGTACTTAAAAGTTCACCTGCTTACCTCAGTAGTGCCTAGTTTCGGTGCAGATCAAAGTATCTCTAGTATAGACTCATTTTCTCTCTCATTCTGACATTTTTCAAACCAGTTAGTGCTGTGAAAATGGGGATGCTGAAGAGGAATTAAACTTTTTCAAATATAAACAAAGATTCTTGTTGAGATGTGGGCTAAAGTTCAAGTTTGTTCTCATATTATCTAAACTAATTCATCCATCAGCCCTCAATATTCCAGCAAATCAAATTCTCGGAGCTGACTCAGCTCTTTGTTGTTCTCAGGTAGATAAAGGGAATAGTTCTATATGTTCCATACTGCTTGAGGCAGGAAGGGGGATTGTGAATGGATGCATAAAAACTGAGATCCAGTCTTCTGTGTGTGAATGTTGACAATCTCCTGACACTTTCTAAGAGTAGGGGTTTCTTTTAGTTTCTTTGCCTCAATTTTTCTTCCCCTCACTGTTGTTAAGAATGCTGTACATTGGTTGGCTTCCACTGTGTCCCCCCAGAGATGGCTGCACTTTAGTGGTGCTGTGTCTATTGTTTGTTCAGAGCCTTGGGAACTTTTGAGATAAAATGCACTACATAAATGTTAATTATAATCATCGTTCTCTGGTGGGTGACTCAGTTATTGGACTCCTTATCTTTCTTGTAAATCTGTCACAGGATCTTCTGAAAGCCTTGAGGAAAAGAGAGATGCCAAAAAACATTGACTCAGCTGTAATACTTTAACAAAAAAAAAAAAAAAAAAAAAAAAGCTTAATTCACTCCTTCTGTGAGCGTTTTCTTATTCTCATCTTCCCCCCCTTCCACTTATTTCTAAGTGTGTATATCTGCCCTGTTATACTATGGAGGATGCAAGGGTCTGCTTTTAACAATGTAGTATGATAATCATCTCTTTGGACATACGTAGGGTAGGATGTGCCTACTGTGTCATGCAAATGGTGGATGACGGCAATTTCATTGTCTTGCTCCCAAGCTGAATTTCAGACCCTCAAGGTCAGTGGTGGGAGTCAGAAACAGAATGAAATGGAGAAAATGAACAAAAAAAGAATGGATAAGAGTGAAAAATACAGATGAGATGGCATACTCGAAGGGAAGTATAATTGGGGAATGGCCAAAACAAAGGAAAGGAGGAAAAGAAGTCCCATTATTATAGCTGGCATCCAAAACCTATCAGCATTTCATTTTTTTTCCCCCGAGAGCAACGATAGATTTTCTGGTCTGTAGTTTCTAGGATCAAACCTAGAATCTTATTATCATCTGATTTTAATGATAGAGTGCATACTTTTGTTAGCACATTAGCCAGTCTGGTTAGAATTTTCTAAATCACCTAAATGACTTTAAAGCCTAAGTTCCAGGATGCTGTGCCAAGGAATGGAGACACTGAAAGTCAATGGGACCGGGTGCTTTTGAAAATTTTATTCTTTATTTTTAAGTGCCCTGAGAATTCTTGGATTAATTCCAAGGGGAACCTACTCCCTCACAGGGTCCCAAAGCCTGACCTCCAGCCTGAGCCCAAACATCTACACCACAATTAAACAGTCCCTTCACCCAAGCTTGGGGAGCCCAAGTCAGCTGGCACAGGCCAGCCCTGGGCATCTAACTGCCATGTAGACATACCTTCAAGTGTTCTTACCCTTTTTAATTGTTCCCTAGACTCCACTGTATCCAATAGACCTATTCATTCTTTCACAGGCTTCCTGCTCCTGATAGGATTATTTGCTTTTGCATCTTTGGCTATTTGCTCTTCAAATTCCTTCTTAGCACTCCTAATTTCCATCTTACATGTAACCTGCCATACTTTATGCTCCTTTCTATTGGCCTCAGTGGGCTGGATTTTCATTTTCTGAAGGATGCTTGTTTGGCCTTGTTTTTTAGATATACTATGTGGTTTGTTTGGGTTTTTTTGGCTTAGAGTTATGTATACCCTTTGTAATTCTGTCATGCCATGCTTAAGTAGTATCCATAGTACACATGGGCAATATTTTGCTGTGGGGCAGATAGATGGAAGAGTTTCCTATGTACTCCTTGGTCTCTGTGATCATCATCTTATGTTCTGCAACTTCAGACATGATTTCCCCTATCTTGGCATACATACCTAACAATCTGTTATTGCTATAAAGTTATTCATCCGCATCCAGTACTGTATTCCATGACCTCCTGCTGCAGTGAATTCCACAGGCTGACTACATGCTGAGTGAAACGTTTCCTTTAGTTCATTCTAAATGCACCAATTAGCAGCATGCTCATGCCAATTCCTGGCAGCATGGGATTGCACTGATGTGAGTTCAGAGACGATTTCTGAGGTTCCCAAAACACTGTATATTTATTGGAGGGTTCAGTCTCTGCAGGCTCCTCCTTGCTGAATCATGGCAGTAATAGGCAAACCGCGTTTCATTCAATTCTTAAAGGTCAAGCTGGTAAGGGATCTTTCCCCCTTGAACTTGTGTAGCACTTGCAAGTCCTGAATATTGTTATTGGAGAGATCAGAGCCTTGAATGAAGGCTGGTTTCCTCCCTCTTTACAGCCTGGACTGTTGGTATTTCAGATAATTAGTTGGAGGAGAATGACAGGAGTCACTCCTGCTCTGTTCCCCCAATATCTGCACTGTAGCACTCCTTCCAAACATACACCCTCTACAGAACTCTTTTCATCAAAATGCTTACTGACTTCTTGCAAACTTGGCTCAGTGAGTGACTATATTGTGTTGAGGAATGGGTAGGAGCGGGGCACACAAGGTGGAAAGTGTGGATGCTACAGATGTAACTTCAGATATGAAGTCTAGAGTTTACTACCACACACAAAGACAGGATACAAAACTGCTTTATGCTTGGGGATAGGATGCAACACAGCAGGTAGTGATGGTGGGGTTTTATGTTGCAAAGGGAAAGGGATGTCTGTCTTTAGTTTACTGCAGCAGCAACAGACAGCAGTGGAGAGACATCAATATTAGACCACTAATGATTGATAATTCTGATTTGTTTGCCAAGTGATAGCTTTCTGTGCAACTTTCTGTCACACACATCATGTCATGCCATATAACCAACATCAAAGCAATATAGTCAAACTTTCCTTCAATTATATTCATAAGAACTATTTATTATGCAGGGAATGGCTCCCTTTGCTTCTCCTTCCCAATCACTGGTTTCTACCGCAGTACCAAATAGTTCTTAGCCAAAAAAATTGTATATGGCTTAATCCCTCTGACCCATCTCATTCAATATCACAACTTTTACTTTCTTATTCTTTTATCAACAGTGATCTATAATAAAGTTTTCTGTGCCTTTTTTGTAACTCTATTGTCATTTGACTTTTGATTATTATTTCCTAATTCCCATCAGAAAGCCAAGTTCTCCCTAACTAAATTTAGCTTTCAACACTAGATTCACACTAGAGAGCATCCTCAAGATATTTTTTACTCATTAGGGATTCTTCTGTCACCTAGACAATCTTCCAAAAGATGGTGGATAATCAAGATTATATAGCACCGTTAGCCAGATAAAATCTGTTAAACTTCCTAGAATCGCAGAAAGGAAAACTGTTAATGCCATTGACAGCTGTTTCACTAGCTTTTGCACAAATATATATATAGACACATATACACCAAATAATGAAATTTTACATACGCATTTGGTTTCCATTTTGTTCTGAGCATTCTGCAACTCAGAAATTTAATTTTTCACAAAACGTCCATTTTGGTCACTCTCAGATTAAAAACGTGATGTATAACATCTAACTTAATGCAAAAACACAAACCACACTTAGGTGTTCAATGTTGCAACAGTATACAAGGATTTTATAGATATTTTAATATCTGTTGAGCCTCATCTACCCACCCTTATCAATACAGTGTAGCTCTTTCAGGAAAGGTTTGGGAGACAAATGGGGAGGGCAATAAACCAGTTGGATCAGAAGTCTAGTAATGGAATGGAGCCGTTCACTTCAAGGTCACCAAGTAGGACTGCAACTCAAGTCGGTAGTGACCAAAAATTGTTACCCTCTGATGACTGTTCAGTGACCTATGTGGAAAGCATCTGAAGTCCCGTTTCCAATGGGCAAACATCAACACAATGAAAACCAAAACAACTGCCACTAACTGCAACTGTTGATGGTTTTGTTTCAATATACAGTCATCAAGGACAGGACCGAAGAAGGGAATGGAGGTTGAACTCCTCTCTCCTTCATAGATTGGATTCTTTGTGTCAGAAATGAGGAATGTTGATGGGGCAATGTACAGAAACTTGCATGGCTGCTGGCCTGTGCTATATGTATTCTCAGGATAAATAGAAAAGCTGAGTCTTCAGAGATGTCAGTTCAGCATCTTTCAATAAAGAAACCTTACAGTAAAATTCAAAGCTGACACATTTCATGATGCCTCATTGAAGTCAATGGTACTGCATGACATGTAAGTGAGCACTAAATCTGGCACACTCTAGGGATAGCAGGTGCAGAGTTAAGCCACACACATTCTCTCCCCCCAACTCAAAGGTTCTGACACTCAGCCAGGGGCAGCATTGAGAGAGGCTGGAGTAAAACTAAAAATAAAATATATTATTAACATTTATCAAGTGCAGTGAGGAGCTCTCAGAGTCAGATGGGGAAAGACAATCAGGTTTTTTTTGGTTTTATAAAGGGTACTTATTCTCTGTGAAGATGTGACTCTTGGCCTAACTAACATCCTTCCATAAAGAAAATTATTTCCTTGGCCATGATGCAGAGATATGATGAATGTGTGCAGGGTCAAGAGAGAAATAATTCATGCACATTATCCTCCCATTATGAGTCACCTTGGCCTATAAAATATCTTTCACAGACTTTTCAGCTTAACGGGCTGCACTGGGGTAGAATCAAGATCAGTGGGCTTTATGTGGTTCAAAATGCTATAAATAATTTTGAAGCAGGGCCACCAGTCACTATTGAATACAGAATGTAAGCAGTTGGAACACAATATAAAATGCCCCCTTCACTTGAATGGGAATAAGTTTTTGCCCAAAACCCAAAAGTTACACTATCTCCAAAGTATGTGGCAGATGGAATAAAAATATTTTTTGATTGTAACCGTTCATGTCTCTCAGTTTTCATTACCATCCTTTCTTTACTCAAGGGACAACACAAATGTGTTACACTATACATATGCTTAAAATAACAGTTCATATATAGTTTGCCTGAAGCAAAACAAAACAGGGATCACATAAAAATTACACAAGTGCAAAAGTAACTTTTTAAAATGAAATATCCCAATACCCCAATCTCTGCACTAAAACTGACATTGTCAAATAGTTTTGCTCAAAAGCTCCAGAATCTACACACTCAGGGCAAAATGTGATGTTATCTGCAGAGCAAAGGGATCTTGTTTAATATTAGATGTACAGTGAATCTAGATCGGGGTGGGCAAACTTTTTGGCCCAAGGGCCACATCAGGCTTGCAAAACTGTATGGAGGGCCGGGTAGGGAAGGCTGTGCCTCCACAAACAGCCTGGCCCCTGCTCTCTATCCGCTCCACCCCCTGACCCCCTCAGACTCCTCCTGCTCCTTGTTCCCTGACCGCCCCCTCCCGGGACCCCTGCCCCTAACTGCCCCCCCATGACCCCACCCCACCCCGCTCCCTGTCCCCTGACTCCTATCCACATCTGCGGGGGAGGAGGGACAGCAGGGGAGGGGCTGGGGGCTAGCCTCCCCGGATGGGAGCTCAGGGGCCGGGCAGGAAGGTCCCGCGGACCATAGTTTGCCCACCTCTGATCTAGATCATCTAGTAATTAAATAATAATAAATAATACATACCTTGTACTTTGAAGCACCTTTCATCCAAGAATCTTGAAATATTTGGTGAGATTTCTTTGAAGGTCATGTCTACTGTAAAAAGATAAAATGTAGATTTGGGAAAGGCAATGCTTCTCATAATTTTTGAAGTGAATTTAATATTCATAAATCATGCCAGATTAACAGGTCTACAGACTCCATTTTTCCAAGGGACTGGAACAGCACCACGAGGAATAAAGCAAGTTTCTGCATGCTGTCTACCATTGTGTTTCACTCACAAACTGGAGGGCTTTATCTCTAGAAAACAGTGCATAGTTCAGTGTTCAAGGTTGTTCAATCCTTGGTTTATCTAGTAAACTGGCCAGTGATGACAGCCTCCAGTTTAACATATAAAACTGACTCTGCTTTGTGAAATAGGGTGAACAGTGTACAGAGTCAGCCCTGACTGTCTTGAACCTGTTTAGTATCCGTGTAGCTTGAAAAAACCATCAAAGCAAACCGATATGGCCCAAAGTGTGAATTTGCAAGGGCTTGTAGCAGTCGTAAAAGCTGGGGGCTGCTACAGTGGGATGGACCTGGAATGCAGTCTGGAGTATGGCCAGATGTAGTAGTACATTTTGGAAGTTCCTATGTGTGTATAACTTTTTTATATGTAAATTAACTGATAGAATGTTTATCTTACAATGTCAGCATTTATGTTGGTCTTCATGCAGTACACAAGTAGGAGAAACATGCACAAAAAGATCTGGACCTCATTTTGAAAATAAATGTTACTAGATCCTTATAACTAGGCCAAATTTTGAAGCCTTTACTAAATTTTTAATTAGTTCTTACTCAGGCAAAACTTCTACTGAAATCAAGAGAACCATTCTTTCTGGTGGGAGGTGTTGGAGGTGGAGAGGGAACCAAAAACTCTTGGGAGGACCCACCCACTCCCAGCTATGCTGATGATAGAGATTTGGTGGGAAAGCAACAGCATCTTCTGCTCTCCTGTCTCCTTTCCATTTCTGCTGGAATCATTCTGCCAGTCAAATTTCCATTGGCTGGTTCTTACTGTGGCTGCTCAGTGGCAGCTGTGGAAGGAAACCAATTGGGAGTAATACAACTCCACAATATAATATCCTCCTATCCACATTTTTGAATGGTATTTCTCTGCTTTGCCCTCTCTCTCTCTCTCACACACACACACACACACACTCTCTCTCTCTCTCTAAGGCTGTGGGTCAGAGTAATTAAACTTTCAAAAGGAAAAAAAACTGTCTCATACAAGATGCATAAAAGTAGTGCAAGTCATTTTTCTGCTTTAATTCCACAAACAAACAACTAATTCATGTACTTCAAGACACATTTCCATCTGAAATTAAGAAAATTCATCGTTGCCAAGATTAGCAATATTTTTCCAGGGATAACTCTCCATATAATCTGAGTATTTGCCACCGATCCCCAGGCCAGCAGCACCAGAGGAATGAGCACACATATTCTGGCAATTTGTAGACTATATTAATATCTCAATTGTGAGGGCTTCAGAACACATAAAACTTGCATACCCATCTGTTCACTGTTAGAGAGAGGGATGAAGGTCTAAAGTTTCACATGGCCTACACAAACAACAGATTGAATCATGATCTCAGATGTAAAATCCAATGTTTATTAAAGCTGTGGCAATTAATAACAAAACCTTACATTTACAGGCCTTTCATCTCTAGATTCCAAAATGATTTACTAACAAATTTATTACACTAATGAAATGCAACCACTTCTGGGGAGGAGGGCAACAGGCAAGCAGGCAGGCAAGCATTGCAGAGTACACTTCACAACATATGAGGAAGAAAAACTTTGCCAAAGCCACCTGGACAAAGTTTATTAGCTTACGATGATTAGATGAGCATTTGATTTTCCAGTTCTCATCTGAGAGTTTACAAGACTCAATGTGAAACCCATTTCAAGATTTTGATCCACTGAGTCACTAGCTTTGTCCATCTTCCCACACTATGAACAACCTGCTACCCCTTCTCTAGTATGTTGGAAATATTTAATCCCTTGCAGAAGTAATAACTTCTAGAGAGCTGCACAGATCTGGAAGATTTCCGAACAGTTCTGACATCTGGGAACAAACTAGGGTTTGGCCATACTCTTGGACATACTGAGTTATTCTCTGCTGTGCACTATGTAAGCCTGGATTTTCCCAAGTTTAGCTTCCAAACCATATCTCTATTACATTTGGGTTGTACTGCACAGCCAACTCCACCAGGCCAGAATGCTATACTATCTTGAAGAACCTTAAAACATTTTTATGAATATACTCTTCAACTGTTCCGTAACCAGCGTTCTTCAAGATGTGTTGCTCAGGTGTATTCCACAGTAGTTGTGCATGCTCGCCACGTGTACTGGTGCCTGAAGTTTTTCCCTTAGCAGTACCCGTAGTGGGAGAGCCCTGCTGCGACCCCTGGAGTGGCGCCAACATATCGCGCCATAAAGGGGCGCTGCGCGCTCCCTCCACCCTCAGTTCCTTCTTGCCAGACAACTCCGACAGAGGAGAAGGAGGGCGGGATGTGGAATACACCTGAGCAACACATCTCGAAGAACGCCAGTTAGGGAACAGGTAACTGTCCTTTCTTCTTCGAGCGATTGCTCATGTGTATTCCACATTAGGTGACTCCAAGCTATACCTGATGGAGGTGGGTAGGAGTTTAAGGGTTACCATGGCGGAGTACCGCCCTACTAAACCCGGCGTCATCCCGCGTTTGGGAGACGATCACATAGTGCAATGAAAAAGTGTGGACAGAGGACCATGTAGCAGCCCTACAGATGTCATGAATAGGGACATGAGCCACATAGGCAGCCGACGAGGCCTGAGCTCTCATCAAATGAGTCTTCACTATAAGAAGTGGGGGGACCCCTACCAGGTTGTAACACGTGCGTATGCACGAGGTGATCCAGCGGGAGATCCACTGGGTGGAAACCTGTTGCCCCCTCATGCGCTCGGCTGATGCAATGAAAAGCTGAGGGGATTTCCGGAATGGCTTGGTCCAATCTAAATAAAAAGCCAGCGCTCTACGCCCATCTAGCATGTGTAGGCATCATTCCTCATTGGAGGAATGGGGCTTAGGACAGAGAACTGGTAGGAAGATGCCCTGATCCATGTGAAAAGCCGAGACTACCTTCGGCAGAAAGGCCGGGTGCGGGCGAAGCTGTACCTTGTCCCTATGGAAGACCGTATACGGGGGATCAGAGGTTAGGTCCCTAAGCTCTGAGACCCTGCGGGCTGAGGTGATAGCCACCAGGAACACCACTTTCCACGATAAGTGGGACCAGGAACACGTGGCCAAGGGTTCAAAGGGGGAGCCAGTGAGGCAGGAGAGGACTAGGTTCAGGTCCCAGAGCGGGACCAGGGGTCTGGCATAAGGGAATGCCCGATCCAGACCTTTTAAAAACCGGGAAGTCATGTGGTGGGAAAATACTGACTGACCAGACACCGGAGGGTGGAAAGCCGAAATTGCTGCTAAGTGTACTGTGACCGAGGTGGGCGCCAGCCCTTGGGTTCTAAGAGACAGTAGATAATCGAGGATGAGCTGGAGCAACACGGATGAGGGGGAGGAGCCCTTCTCCCTCACCCACATGGAGAACCGATGCCATTTGGCCAGGTAGGTTCATCCTGTGGACGGCTTCCTGCTCTCCAGCAGGACTTGCCTAACATCCTCAGAGCATCTCCCCTCTTCCTCGTCTAACCATGGAGCAGCCACGCTGTCAAGTGAAGCACGGCCAGGTCGGGGTGGAGGAGGGATCCTCCCTCCTGGGAGAGGAGATCCGGTCGGAGCGGCAGTCTGCGCGGAGGGGCCGCTAGAAGTTGTCGGAGGGTCCCGTACCAATGTTGACGGGCCCAATCCGGCGCTATCAGGATAACCCTTGACCCGTCTGTCTTCACTTTCTGTAGTACCTTGCCTATCGGGGGAAGGGCGGGAAGGTTTAGAACAGGCAGCCCGACCATGGAACCAGGAACGCAGCCGATATCGCTCCTTCGCCCCCTCCTGCCCTGGAGCAGAACTGAGGGCAGAGGTGATTCTGGTTGGTGGTGAAGAGATCCACCTGGGGAATGCCCAACTGTAGGAAGAGCTGCCTGGCAATCTCCCTGTGGAGTGACCACTCGTGCTGTTGGGAGAAAACCCTGCTCAGGTGATCGGCTCACGTATTACGCGTGGCAGGTAGGTGAAAGGCCCTCAAGGAGATGTTGTGGGCTATACAGAACTCCCACAGGTCGAGGGCTTCCTGGCACAAGGCCGAGGACCTCGTGCCCCCTTGCCTGTTGATGTAATACATCGCGGTCGTATTGTCCGTGAGGACTCTGACCATCTTCCCCCGCAGATACCGGTGGAAGGCTATACAGGCTAGGCGTACCACCCTGAGTTCCCTGACATTTATGTGCAGGGACAAGTCCAAGGACAACCATCTGCCCTGGGTCTGGAAGCTCCCCACGTGGGCTCCCCACCCCAGGTCCGAGGCGTCCGACACCAGATGTATCGAGGGAGGGGCCTCTCGGAAGGGGATCCCTTGCAACATATTGCTCGGGAGGGACCACCACTGCAGGTCGGCCACCACCATGGGTGGAAGCGTGACGACCGTCCCTGGCCTGGGAGTATTGGGAGGCCAACCGAAGTTGAAGGGGCCGCATCCTGAGCCTGGCATGCCACACCACTGACTTGGACTTGTCCTTGTTTACCACTAGGCCTAGACTGTTGCAAGTGGCCAGGAGGAATTCCACCTGGGCCTGTACCTGGGATTGAGACTTGCCCTTGAGCAACCAGTCGTCCAGATAGGGAAAGATTTGCAGCCCGTTCTGCCTGAGGTGGGCTGCCACCACCGACATGCATTTTATAAAAACCCTGGGGGCCGTAGAGAGGCCAAAGGAAAGGACCGTAAACTGGCAGTGGTCCTGCCCCACCAGGAAATGGAGGAAGCGCCTGTGACCCTCGAAAATATGGATGTGAAAGTAGGCATCCTGGAGATCCAGGGCCGCGAACAAATCCCCCGGGTCTAGGGACGGAATAATAGAGGACAGGGACACCATACGGAACTTGCAACGGACCAGAAACTGGTTGAGATACCGCAGGTCGAGGATGGGCTTGAGCCCGCCTTTCGCCTTCGGGATCAGGAAATACTGGGAGTAAAACCCCTTGCCCTGGAATTCCCGAGGTACCCTCTCCATTACACCCTGGGTGAGGAGGCGCGCCACTTCCTAGTGTAGAAGGAGGGCATGCTCTGGGTCTCCGGGGACCTCCCGGGACGGAGGATGGTGGGGAGGGGGCAAGGCGAATTGCAACATGTACCCCTTGGAGATGGTACTGAGGACCCACTGGTCCAACGTTATACGGGACCATTGCACTCGGAAGGCAGGTAAACGGCTGCCAAACACCAACTTTATTAACTGGGAGGCTTTCCAGGCAACAGGCCCGGTGGCCCCCCGCCCCGCAAAGAATCAAAAACGCCTCTTCCCCTGCCTCTTGCCCTTCGAGGGGCCAGGTCGCGGGGCCGAACAGGACTGGCGCTGGGATCTATGCCTCTGCTCCCTCGGCCTCTTAGGCGGGGGCTCATATCTGCCCCTAACTGGGGGAGCCAAGATCTGAGGCCTGGGTTTGTCCTTGGGTGGCGGGACATACAGGCCTAGGGTCTGCAGGGTGGTGAGGAAGTCTTTTATCCTATGCAGACGAGTGTCTGTTTGGTCCGCAAACAGGGCTTTTCCGTCGAAGGGCAGGTCCCGCATGAGGGACTGGGATTCCGCAGACAGCCCGGACAGCAAGAGCCATGACGCCCTTCACATGGAAATAGCCGAGGCCATCAAACGGGCCGCTGTGTCTGCCGCATCCAAAAGCGCTTGAAGAGTTGATTTAGCCGCCACCGCACCTTCGTCAACCAGAGCTTTAAATTCCCTCTTGTCCTTGTCTTGGAGAAGAGGCTAGACCCCCACAAGTTAAAATCATACTGGCTCAGCAGTGCTTGGTGGTTCACCACCCTGAGCTGGAAGCTCGCCGATGAATAAACCTTTTCCCCAAAAGCGTCTAGTCTCCTGGTGTCTTTATCCTTGGGGGTGGGTGCGAGTTGGCCATGTCTCTCACGGTGGTTAACGGATTCCCCCACCAGCAAGTTTGGGGTTGGGCAAGTGTACAAGTACTCGTGCCCCTTTGCTGGCACAAAGTACTTCCGCTCTGCCTTCTTAGAAATGGACCCCAGGGAAGCTGGGGTCTGCCAAAGTCCGGCAGAAATATTGGCTACCCCCTGGCGAAGAGGCAAGGCCACATTGCCCAGTGTTGAGGAGGACAAGACATTAAACAAAGCGTCCGATGGCTCCTCCATCTCCTAAGCCTGGAGCTGGAGATTCAAGGCCACCTGTCTAAGAAGCTCTTGATGAGCTTTAAAGTCCTCCTGAGACACAGGGGACGGTGCCGCTATAGACTTATCCGGTGCCGACAAGGCAACCGATGCTGCCTCCAGGGCATCGTGCGGTAACATCGGCTCAAATCCCGCGTCCGGGCCCAGGTGCGGTGCCGGTGGTTTGGTGCCCGAGGACTGATCTCGGTGCTGAGACGGGGATGCCGAGTGGACCTGGGATGCCCCTGCCACGGAATGGGATCTTGCTGGTGCGGGTGCTTGGGGCCACGGTGCCCATTGGCACCACCGTCCTTGCAAGGGTACCCCTGGCCACTGACCCTTATGGGGTTCTAGCAGAGCCGCTTGCTCTTGAGGGGCAATGCGGCACGGGGAGGGATGGCTGGGAGTCAAGGTTGAGGTCACCGATGACCACACGGTGCCGTATGAGCTGCTGGACCTGTTCCGGCCATGTCGGTGCCGACCTCGGGATTTGGACCTTGACGACGACATATATACGTCAGAGGTACTGTCTCTGGAATCCCTCCAGTGACTGTGGGTATGACATCTCGGTGACGGTCGGGATGCACGCCGAGTATGCTGTCTGTCTCGGTGGACACTCGACTATGAGCGGCGGTGCCAACGGCGTCGAGAACTACTCCTATCACTCCGGCTGGAAGAGGAGCGTCAACGCCTTCTATCATGGTGCCTGCGGCCCCTCTGGGCAATAGAGGCCTCCGGAGACTCGCTCTCAGGCAATCCGGCCGACGGAGTAGAGGTCTGTCACGGGCTACGGGAAGGCCCCTCAGAATGGGCAGGCATCTCCGCCTCGGATCTGGCTGGAGATGGTTGGTGAGTGCCCAGTGGCAGTTTCCCTCAGGACCGGGGGCTCGACTCGGGTGGCGCGCCTGGCACCGGAAGGACAAGGATGTCACACGCTGCCTGTGCTGCCTCTGGCATCGACAGTATCCTTACCGGAGGAGAGGCATGCGCGGACTGGACCAGACTACTCAGCTCAGCACGAGTTGGAGGTCTAGGTCCCGATGGGGGTCGTGGGCTGCCCAACTCGGGTCTGGCCACATCCCTATCCTTGTCTCGGCGCCGCTGGGTCTTCCCTTGCTTCTTAGTGGGGGAGCGGTGCAGACTGGTAGATGGGCCCTCGCTCCGCACCGAGAACGCGATGCCCGGCACCGGGTCAGGTCGGCATGCCGGTGCCGGAGCCAATGCCAACTCCATGAGTAGAGCCCGGAGACGGATCTCTCATTCACGCTTCGTCCGAGGCTTGAACGATTTGCAGATTTCGCACCGCTCACTTACGTGAGTCTCGCCCAGACAGTGAAGACACAGAGTGTGGATTGCTTTTGGGCATAGAGTCGCATGACTTGAAGCCTGGGGCATGGAGCATGCCCCAAGCCAGGCCGCTAACTAGAGAAACTATCTACGGTCGAGAATTGTACCATTAAGGCTAGAGGCGCTATAGCAAAGCTGGAGCACAAAGTTCCGACTACCTTCATTGGCGGCAAGAAGGAACTGAGGGTGGGGGGAGTGCACAACACCCCTTATAGCGCAATATAGAGGCGCCACTCCAGGGGTCACAGCGGGGCTCCCCAACTACGGGTACTGCTAAGGGAAAAACTTCTGGCAGCAGTGCACGTGGCGAGCACGCACACCTACTGTGGAATACACATGAGCAATCACTCGAAGAAGAACTCTACTTCAGTTTTAAAGCTAATTGGAACATTGCTGAATATAGAACTGCTGAAGCACAGCAAAATGCCTGATTTGCTCATTTGCACATCACTACTTGCGATGGTACCAAACTAACAAACACCCTTGAATTTTTATATGGAAAGGATCAGAATCTAAACCCAGATCTGGATCTGAGGTTCTCTGTATATTAAGTCAAGATCCTGGATTAAAATTCCTCTAATTTTGCAGTGGTTGAAATGTGGATCCATTATTGAAATGTGGATTCATACTGAGAAAGTAGAGCAATCGGCTAGTTATCTGAGGTGCCTGTACATGAACACAAGAAGCCTGGGAAACAAATAGGAAGAATTGGAAGTCCTGGCACAGTCAAGGAACTATGATGTGATTGGAATAACAGAGACTTGGTGGGGTAACTCACATGACTGGAGTACTGTCATGGATGGGAATAAACTGTTCAGGAAGGACAGGCAGGGGAAAAAAGGTGGAAGAGTTGCACTGTATGTAAGAAAGCAGTATGATTACCCAGAGCTCCAGTATGAAACTGGAGAAAAGCCAGTTGAGTGTCTTTGGGTTAAGTTTAGAGACGAAAGCAACAAGGGTGATGTCACGCTGGGCATCTGCTATAGACCACCATCCTTCCAGGATGAGGAAGATGAGGCTTTCTTCAGACAACAAACAGAAGTTTCCAGATCACAGGCCCTGGTTCTCATGGGTGATTTCAATTACCCTCACATATGAGAAGAAACGGGAAGACACATCATTCTCTCCGCCACAGCCACGAATAACTGGACAGACTTTCAGAACAACTTCGTTCTCTCGATATAGAAGGCTAGGGCTCTGCAGACCTCCAATGAGAGAAGCTCGAGTGCGGCTTAGGATAGAACCCCAGGAGGAAGATGTCCTGGTTAATGTGAAACTGGGAGACAACCTTCAGGAGGAAAGCCAGGCGAGGCCTGAGCGACACATTGTCCTTATAGAACACAGCGTAAGGAGGCTCTGATGTTAAGGCCTGGAGCTCAGACACCCTCCTGGCTGAGGTTATCGCTACCAGAAACGCCGCCTTGTCTGAGAGAGAGAGACAGAGAGAGCGAGCAAGGAGCACGTCGCCGGTGGTTCAAAGGGTGGACCCATCAGTTTGGAAAGGACCAGGTTGAGGTCCCAAACTGGGATGGATTGCCTGACCTGTGGATATAGCCTGTCGACACCTTTCAGAAAATGACTGACTACAGGATTGGCGAAGACCAACCGTTCGTCTGTACCTGGAAGGAACGCTGAAATGGAGGCCAGGTGAACCCTTTGGTGACATGGGCAGATCTTGCTGCTTGAGATGGAGGTAATCCAATATAAGTGGGATAGCGGCGAGCGTCAGAGATGAATGATGCTGCATCACCCAGATTAAAAATCTCTTTCACTTGGCAAGGTACGTAGCCCTGCTGGAGGATTTCCTACTGCCAAGGAAGACATGTCTAACCCTGTTCGAGCAGGCAAACTCTATTGGGTTCAGCCATGGAGCTTCCAAGCCGTGAGGTGCAACAACTCAAGGTTTGGGTGCTGAAGGCTCCGTGGTCCTGAGTTATTAAGTCCAGGAAGAGTGGCAAGGTGAGTGGGGCTTCCACAGACATTTCCAGGAGCGATGTGTACCAGTGTTGGTGGGGCCAGGCTGGAGCTACAAGTATCACTGAAGCTTGTTCCCTCTGTATTTTGACGAGTACTTTGTGAACGAGCGGGAAGGGCAGGAACGTGTAAAGGAGACGGTCTCCCCACGGGAAGAGGAACGTGTCCGCTAAGGAGCCCGGACTGTGGTTGTGGAAGGAGCAAAACTGCTGGTACTTCCTGTTGTGTCACGTGGCGAACAGGTCCATCTGGGGAAAACCCCACTGATGGAAGATAGAGTTCACGACATCTGGGCACAGAGACCACTTGTGGCCATGGAATGACCTGCTGAGGTAGTCCGCCAACTTGTTCTGCACTCCAGGGAGGTATTAAGCTTGCAGACGTATCGAATGCTATACACAGAAGTCCCACAGCATGAGGGCTTCCTGGCACAGGGGAGAGGAGCGTGCACCCCCCGTTTGTTGATATAAAACATCGCCATGGTGTTGTCTGTCATAATTGATACACAACTCCGTTAGGTGGGCTTGGAAAGCCTGGCATGCCAGATGCACCTCTCTCGGTTCTCTGACATTGATGTGGAGAGCCAGCTCTGCCTGCAACCAGAGGTCTTGTGTCCTGAGGTCTCCTAAATGTGCTCTCCAGCCCAAGTCTGATGCGTCCATCACCGACGAGAGAGTTGGCCGGGGGCTGGCGAAAGGGACCCCTGCACATGCCACTTGTGGGTCGAGCCACCACAGAAGGGAGTCAAGGACCAGGTGAGGCAGAGTCGCAACCCTGTCCAAAATGTCTTGAACCGGCCAATACACCAAGGCTAGCCACGACTGGAGCAGCCAGTGTTGCACCAAAGGTGCATGTGGTCATGTGTCTGGGGAGTCTTAGGCAATTTCAGGCTGTTGTTGTGGGAAACTGCCTGAGACTCCGAATAATGTCGCCCATGGCCTGGAACCTTGTTTCCAGCAGGTACGCCCTGGCCTGGGTTGAGTCCAGAACTGCCACTATGAACTCTATCTGCTGAATGGGGGATAGAGTTGACTTCCCCCTGGTTAGGAGAAGGCCCAGCTCATTGAATGGTGCTATGATGATTTCGACTTGTGCCTCCCCTAGAGGCCTGGAGCGGCCCTTGATCAGCCAGTCATCAAGGTACGAGAACACCTGTGCCTGGCACCTGCGCAGAAACGTGGCCAAGATTGCCATGCATTTGGTGAATACATGGGGCACCACTGACAGACCAAACGGGAGGACTGTGAACCGGAAGTAGTGGTTGTTCACCACAAACCTGAGTTTTTTCTGTGGGACGGAGTGATTGCTATATGAAAGTATGCGTCCTTCAAGTCGAGGCAGCATACCAGTCCCCTGGATCCAAGGAAGGGATGATGGATGCCAATGAGACCATGCGGAACTTGAGTTTCTTCATGAACTTGTTGAGTTCTCACAGGTCTAGAATGGGCCTTAGCCCCCCTTTGGCTTTCGGTATTAGGGAATAGAATCCTGAGGATTTCTGGGAATCCGGGAATTCTGCTCCTGAGGAACCTCTCCATTGCCCCTAGCGAGAGGAGCAAGTGCACCTCCCGGATAAGGAGTTGCTTGTGAGAAGGGTCCCTGAAGAGGGATGGGGAAGGAGGGTGGAAGGGCCGAGAATTGGAGTGAATATCTACTTTCTACCATGTGGAGAACCCAACAGTCCGATGTAATACGGGCCCACACAGGGAAGAAAGAGGATAGACAGGACAAAAAGGTAAGGCAGGGAGGATCCAGTCTCTGAACTGGTGCATCGCCCCCGAGCACTACAAAAGACCTGCCTTTGGCCTGAGGAAGGTTTAGACTGGCCAGACCCCTGGCTAGAGGAGGACTCAGGTCTCTTTCTTGAGTTCCTGTTCCTACTGTGCGATCCTTTCTGTCTAACCTGTTGCTGATAATTCCTCAGCGGTGGGGGAGATCTGAAGTGCCTCCTCTGAATCACAGGCATGTGGCGGCCCAAAGACTTCAGGGTGGGCCGAGAGATTTTGAGGCTATGCAGATGGGACTCAGTCTTTTCCAAAAACAGAGACTGACCTTCGAAGGGGAGATCCTGAATTGTCTGCTGCACCTCGTAAGGTAGGCCCGAGACTTGCAGCCAGGAACTCCTTCTCATGGCCACCCCTGAAGCCATGGTGCGAGAGGCCGCGTCTGTTGCATCCAAGGTCACCTGCAGGAGCGCGTGGGAAATCAATCTGTAGGCAGGAACTCTGTGACCTCCCAAAGAGGTCCATTTTTTTTGGCCTCGTGGTTCTTGGGAGAGGGCCCCTGGTAGCCCTGGCGCTTGTGCTGGTTAGCTGTATCCACTACCAGGGAGTCTGGTGGGGGGTGAGTATACAAACGCTCATATCCTCGAGAGGGCACAAGGTACCTTCGATGGTGCCTTTTAGTCGTCGGAGGCAATGAGGACGGGGTCTGCCACAGTCTTAGTGGCATCGCTGATAGTTTTAATCAGCAGCAGCGTGATACGGGACGGCCCGGGGGGAGGGGATGTCAACCATTGGGTTGGCCTCCTCCACCACCTCCTCAGTTTTGGGCGACCCGTTTCAGCAGCTGCTGAAGGGCCCTAGTGTCCTCGAAGGTCAGAGCTATTGAGGAACCCACCACCACCTAATCTGGTGATGAGGAAGATGAGATGGTGGTCGGTATTGGGACTGTTCCCTGCCCTCGGCCCCTCTGGGGTCCTGTGGGGCAAGGAGCAGCTGCACAGCAATCGGTGCTGTGGTCGGAGCCAGTAGCGTAGCTAGCGGGGTGCAGGGGAAGCAGCCGCTTCCCCATAGCACATGTTCCAAAAATCAGAGAAAAAAAAGTAAGTGTCTGACAGAAAGGGAGAAGGGGAGAGGGTAGCTGCTGATATTCCACAGCCAATATTTGCAGAAACTTAAAAATGCACCTAATATTTTTTCCGCAAAATAATTGACAAATGAAACATGACATGGAAATTCCTCAGGCTTCGGTTATGCTCTCTCCACAGATGTTAGCTGCTTTTGACTGGAAACAGCAGTGTAAGGCACAAATTTCCCAGAAAAACAGTTTTAAAATCTTTTGATCAGAAGAGATTCATCTCAGTTTCACATGAGTCAGGGTGTACAATTTTTGGATAGCCCTTTGGGAGCTGTATCTGGATGCAAACGTTGAAGCAACGTGACAGCAAAGAAACTGAAGGTAGTTTCTGTCATGTGAATGGAAGGGGGAAGATGAGGAGAAACATAGAATGAGGGCTAAAGAGATTCTCAAGAAGGCCTTGCAGAGAAACCAGCCAACAAACTGACACAGAATCAGTTTGGTTCCCAAATAGTATTCAGTCTCTATGGTCCAAAAGGGTTTTTCTAGCTTTCAAAACAAATGAAGCTGCCAGCTCTTACTCAATCTATCATCATAAAAAAAAAAAATCATGTTTTGCAGCATCAACAGAAAAGGTGAAGAAGCAGCAAACTTCAGTCATTCAGCAGAATCACCTTCCAAAAGAGTTCCGGCTAGCTGCAGAGGAACTAACAGACTGGAAAACAAAATGTAGATAAGATGTGAATGCCACAAGCTTGGTAGCACAACCAGCCACTATAAATAATCATAACTGGCTATTTTGGGGGGTTTACACATTTATAACAATTGGACAAGTTAACTAGGGTAGTTGGCAGTGTAACAACATAGCCCACTGTGCAGTCCAGAATAATTATACAGTGCCCTGAGAGCTGTTAATTGTGGAGGAAAGCCCTTAAATGTCCATAATGAATATTAAGGGATAATATTATTAAGTGTTTATTTTCTGCCTAGGATACTGTTTATAAAAGTAGGTTTTCCATGTTTACCCAAGATGTTTTTTCTATGTAGTCTACCTTAAAGAGAATCTAACATTCATAGCAGCTAGTCACTAAAATCTATTGCTAATAAATATATAGAAATATGTATTTCCATTTATAAAACAAAGATTTGCCTGAAGCTTTAGGTGCCTACATTAAAAATGTTATATATGCCATCATATGCCAGCAATGCCCCTCTGCTATGTACATTGGCCAAACTGGACAGTCACTACGCAAGAGGATAAATGGACACAAGTCAGATATCAGGAATGGCAATATACAAAAACCTGTAGGAGAACACTTCAACCTCCCTGGTCACACAATAGCAGATGTTAAGGTAGCCATCTTACAGCAAAAAAACTTCAGGACCAGACTTCAAAGAGAAACTGCTGAGCTCCAGTTCATTTGCAAATTTGATACCATCAGATCAGGATTAAACATTCTGTGAATGGCTATCCAACTACAGAAACAGTTTCTCCTCCCTTGGTGTTCACACCTCAACTGCTAGCAGAGCACCTCACCCTCCCTGATTGAACTAACCTCGTTATCTCCACACTGATATATACCTGCCTCTGGAGATTTCCATTACTTGCATCTGAAGAAGTAAGGTTCTTACCCACGAAAGCTTATGCTCCCAGTACTTCTGTTAGTCTCAAAGGTGCCACAGGACCCTCTGTTGCTTTTTACAGATTCAGACTAACACGGCTACCCCTCTGATACATTAAAAATGTAATCACAGAAAAAAAATGAACTGGCACTGCTCCAATCCCTGAACCCATAAAATAATTAGCCAAAGATTAAAACAAAAGCCAATCAATACTCCTTTTCTCCCGTACACCAACCCCAAATAGTTGATAGATGAGCCTTGCACTGTGGCCTGAGGGTTAAGAATTCGAGGCCATTTCTGACCAAGAATGGGGAGCATCCAAATGGGACAGACATCCAAATCAAAAACCATTACCCCAAAATGTTGCCTTTGAATTATCGTATTATTATTAAACATTTGTATTCTAGTATTGCCTAAAGGCTCCAGTGAGATTGGACCCAATTATACTAGATGCTATTCTAACATACTAAATAATGGTCTATGCTCCAAACAGTTTATAACTTAAAATCTTACAATCTTTCAGCATATGAGGTGGTTCCCTCCAGGTCAAATTAAACACATTTTGGTGCAGCAGCATGACAGAAGCTTTTACTGTTGCTGCCAAGTGTTGCACCTGAAGAAGGGAAGAGAAGAGCTCATTCTAGTACTCTCCACCAGTAGTGAGTCATTCACACACACACACACACACACACACACACACACACAAATGCACTCACTAACCTATTCAGGTGAGCAATATTTTAATATTTGTTTTGGTTATACCAAAATAGTATGATGGGAGTCGCATTAGGGAACCTGAATTGTTCCCTACCCTTGCAACATTCTGTTGACCTTTGCTCTACTTTGATGATACAGATGGTGGAAGCAAGATTGTCCAGTACCGAATCTTGTTCCCTCTCTTCCTTCATTTGTACTAGGATGGAGAAGTTATCATACCGGGGGGGGGGGAGGGAGGAAGAGAGGGGAGTGGAGGGCAGGTCCTTCTGTAAAACAGTACTTGAGGTCATTAAATTCATTGCATTAGTGTGAGTCTGACTTGTGAGTTGCCAAAAGCCAGTGTGATCCAACAAATTGCAATAAAAGTCTTGTCTACTCCAGAACAAGATGTTTCTTCTCCCAAGCCAAATATGACCAAGATATGTGCAGTTCTTACTGTGAAACTATTAAGGACCTTTCATAGGAGTCTCTTCTTCCTTCTTCCTTAACCAACTCAATACCTTGGCTCCCAGGAGACTGCAATTTTACATACCAGGCCATTGCACCAGTAACAATAATTTTCAAGGGTTGAAGCTTATGTGACAAAAACCCATCTTTCAACAATCTATTGCTGTTGGTCTCATATATTGTGTTCCACTGAACACACCAAAGCAGGTAAATGTCATCATCTGAGGCCACGTCTACACTACTGGCTAAATCGGAACTGCTGCAATTGATGCAGCAGTGTCAATTTAGCAGGTCTGGTGAAGACACACTAAGGCGATGGGAGAGTGCTCTCCCGTCAACATCTGAACTCCACCTCCCCAAGAGGCGGAAGCTATGTTGATGGGAGAGCGTCTCCAATCGACATAGCACAGTGCAGACACCGCTGTAAGTCTACCTAAGTTACAGCAACTTCAGTTACATAATTTACATAACTGAAGTAGTGTAATATAGATCGACTTACAGCGTTACTGTAGACCAGACCCAAGTGACACTTCATCAACTGCAGTTCATGCTGGTTCTGAGGCTCTGAAGTGGCAACATGCAAAGGGTCTCGCAGTATTACACAGGCCATGGGGCTTCCATGACACACCCTAAATACTGCATGTAATGAGGCTTATGGCACTTATATCTACTGATTTTTTTTTTTCATTTCATGAGTCCTGTTTCTATAACATAGCATTTTAATAATATCTAAGTTCACCATTTTGTCTTCGTGGGGTGTGAGGGGGGAGTCATTAAAACGTCTGAACTGCAAGTTATAACTGCAAAATTAAAGAACTACTCTAGTGTTTTTCAAAAATGTCAGAATCATTTAATTTTGTTTTAAGAAATAATTAAGCAGTTTGTGTGATTAACAAAATAAAGCAAACAAAAGCACACAAGGAATTTTAAGGCTTCCAGTTTTATACAGAGGAAGTTTCCTTTCATCCCACTTCGTTTCACTTCCTGCCTTCCAATAAATAGGCAAAAGGAAATTTTTTAAGGACATCCACTGTGCGCCTGCTTAATGTGTCTAGTTCTAGGCATTTATACTATGCTCCTTACCCTAGTATTTGAATGTTCATGGACATGGGCTAGTTGAGTAACAATTTCAGGAAAATCCAGAGTCCTAGCCCTGTGCTCCTCTTACAGAAAAATCCTACAGTAAACAATATAGTAAACAATTTTTACCTAATTTCTGAACCATCCAATAAAATAATAGATAATTATAATCTTTCTATAAATCATTATACAAAAGGACTCAATCTACATTCAGGCTTCATTAAATTCTAAAATAGAACCTTATTATTTTCTATTAAATTCTCTAGAATTGTTTCATGAGGATGCACACAGTGAAGCTAACAGAGCATGGGTTAACATGTTTTCTGTACTGGGCCCTTACAACTCCACCAAATCTGCAGGGAGGAAGTTTATACTTGATATTTAAAAGAAAACAAGATTGAAATGTTACACAATATAATAAAGTCTACAGCCAACAACAGGACCAAGAGAAAGAAGTCGCCAGGACCATGGACGAGGGGGCAGGATTCACTCCTAAGATAGACAGAAACTGCCTTGCTCTCAATGGAGTATTACATCTGATACTTCTTAGTGTTACATTTATGTTTGGCATTCTCAGGAGACTTTAGTCACTCCAACACTAAAATTCTGTGCACTTCAAGTTGTGAGAACAAGTAGGATAAATTTGTCTAGTGATTTGTCTAGGGATACTAAATCATGCATTAGATCCCAGAATAAAGGGAAAAGAGGAAGACCATTTGGATTCAAATGATGCTTAGACCGTTCCCCCTTGACTCAAGTGCCTTCAAAAAATAAAAATAAACAGTAGCACGGTAATCCACACTAGTGTGTCCTCAAAGAAAGGCTCACTGGCAAAATTGCAGCAATCACTTTTGTGTGTGTTCTTATTACAAGGACTTTCCACAGCAGACTTGTGCAAATAGTACCACACAATAAACTTTTCAATGACTGAATAACCCACCAACTGAACTGAGCTGATCTTAAACGCTACACTAGAAAAGCAACTTCTACATTAACATACACATATTTGTGCAGGTCTACACATGCATATCATCTAGGCTGCTGTGTGAACCCAACAGAAGAGATATACAAAGAGGTAGCTACAGAAATATTTATAAATCCTCATTGTGAAGACAAGAAAGCATTACTAGAACATTAGCCAATAAACAAGCATTATGTTTATACAGACCCACAATTACATTAGCCACTGGTGTTGCATTTTATTATAAATAGGTTATAAAAGCAGCGATTGTATTATTGAGTGAGAGGATTCCAAACTTTTTTCCCCATAGCTTATAAAGCCCAGAAGGGAGTCTGGACCATCTAGTCTGATCTCCTGCATACCACGGGCCATAAAACTTCCCTGAATTAATTCCTGTTTGAACTAGAGCATATCTTGTAGAAAAATATCTAATCTTGGTTTTTAAAATGCCAGTTTACCACAAACCTTGATAAACTGTTCTAGTACTTAATTACTCTCTCTGTTGAAAATGTGCATTATATTTCCAGTTTGAATTTGACTAGCTTCAATTTCCAGTCACTGGATCTTGTTATACCTATGTCTGCTAGACTGAAGAGCCCATTCTCAATTTTTTCCCCCATGTTATCATTCAAACTGATTGAGTTTCCCTTTAACTTTCTCTTTGTTAAACTATAACTATAAGGCATGTTTTCCAATTGTTTGATCACTTTTGTGGCTCTTCTTTGAGCACTCTCTAATTTAGCAACACCCTTCTTAAACTATGGACATCAAACTGGACAAATTATTACAGTAGTGGTCACACCAGCACCGAATACAAAGGTAATTCAATCTTTCTACTCCTACTTCGATCAGGGCCGGCTCTGGCTTTTTGGCCGCCCCAAGCAAAACAAACAAAACAAAAAACAACCTGTGGCGCAGCCGGAGCCAGGGTGCAGGGGGACTCCCTGCGCTGCAAATGTGCCCCAGCGGGGGAAGGGAGAAAGGGGCGGCCAGGGCTTCAGTGGGGCGCTGCCACACGGCCCCTCCCGCCGTGCCCCCTGCTGGAAGGGCTCCGCTCCGGTCGGCTGAGAGGGAAGGACGTGGGCTGCCCTGCTGGGCTTGCTGCAGAACGCTCCTGTCCTCCACGCCGCTGCCCCCTACAGGGCGGCCAGAGCGGAACAACAACAACAAAAAGCGGCCGTGCCGCCCTAGGATTGAGTGGAATGCAGCCTCCTACAAGCTGCCACCCCAAGCACCAGCTTGCTCGGCTGGCGTCTGGAGCCGGCCCTGACTTTGATATTCCCTTGTTTACACAACGAAGGACTGGATTAGCCCTTTTGGCCACAGCATTACACTGGGAGTTCATGTTCAGCTGATTATCCAGCACATCCCCAAGTCTTTTTCAGGCACTGCTTCCCAGGATAGAGTTCCCCATCCTGTAAGTATGGCCTGCATTCTTTTTTCCTAGAGGACTAACTTTACATCTGGCCATACTAAAGCACATATTGTTGCTTGTGCCCAGCTTACCAAGAGATCCAGACCACACTGTATAGGTAACCTGCCCTTTTCATTATTTACCACTTCCCCCAATCTTTGTGTCATTTACAAACTTATCAGTGATAATTTTATATTCTCTTCCAGATCATTGATAAAAATGTTAAATATAGTAGAGCCAAATCCCTGTAGGACCTCATTAGAAATACACCTGCTCAGTGATGATTTCTCATTTACAATTACATTTTGAGGCCTGTCAGCCAACTTTTAATGTGTGCTATGTTAGTTCTGTAATGTTCTAGGTTTTTTTTTAACATTACTATGATTTCTCTATTTTGAAACTTGGGTTTATGAGCTCTAAAGTAAATGTGAAAGAAAAATAGTATCAAATATTAAGGCATTTTGGAAAAATCAGAGCTAAAATTTTGGTACAACTTCAGGACCTTTAGGGAGGAATTCAATAACATATCAATGACAGTTTAAGGCCAAAGAGTTCATCATTAGAAAATATGTCAGATGCATGGTACTGTGCACAAAAAGAGTCTATAGTACAGATGGGTCCAAGCAGCAAATTTCTTAGCAAATCTAGGCCTGGATCCAAATTGCCTTAAAGAGTTCCGGGGCTTTTGGCTCAAGAATTATGTTCAGTCCACTGTGCTAAAATGCCCCCAGCAAAAATAAAGAGTTGCTCACAATCCCATTAATCATTACTTGTCTGATGGAGCCATTACAGTAACAAATGATCATGGTCAAGACTCAAAAGCTCTAAATTCACTGGTGATCAAACATCATTAAAGTTATTTGATTCATGACATGGGAGGTGTTTCTGCACTATGCAGCTTTGAAAGCAGACCAATCCTGTCAATCCGAGCCAGTGGAGAAACTACCAGCTGCGACACTTCCATAAGCTTGTGAAAACTAACCACTGTACCAGGAAGGAACGTTAAGCATAAATAGAACAATCCTCCTGCAGGACAAGGAATTCAATGGCGGCTCCAGCCACATCACTACAAATTTCCCTCACCAGGAAAAAAGACATACCTATCTTCAGCAGTGATACTGGGATACATTTTGACTGTGTACACAGAGCAACCCTCTAGCCTTATAGAATGGAGATATGGCCAAAGGGGTAGGAAATAAGGTAGAAAGAAAAAAACGATGGGCCAGGATGCCCCTTCTTATTGGCCAGTTCTTCCACATCTGGGCTGCTATCCCTCTTAGCATTTCACAGCCATCTGTTGGTGTATGGAATGCTAAACTGCATTATACTCTTCAGCCACTTGGTGGCTCTGTGTGCAAAATACCTTATGTACATGAACCTCAGCCAAACCTGGCATTAAAGGATCGTACGATGAATATATCTGGTGTGCATCTTGCTCAGATGCAAGCTCTGAAGCCCCTCCATATCTGGTACAAGTACCATGATGTGGTGTCAGGAACAGGATTAGAGTCAGAGGAGAGATGAAACTGAAGGGAAACAGTAATGAAGTTTGCAAGCAGAAGGAACAAAGCAACAAAGGTTGCAGGTTCTCATCAACATGCCACTATGCCCCAGAGAACTTCAGATTTGACAAACCTTCACAATGGACAGACTGGAAGCAGCATTTTGCAAGATTTTGAATTGCAAACAAGCTTCACAAAGAAACTGGAGATATACAGGTTTCTTCATTAATTTATGCTATGGGAAAGCAGGTACAGCATATCTTTAAATCCTTTGATTTTACTAAAGTCCATCACAAAGATGACTATGCATCAAACATAGCCAGACCCTTTCATACTTTATACCTCAGAGAAATGTGGTTTACGAAAGAGCATGTTTTCACCAGAGAATTCAAAAATCAGGAGAAAATGTTGAATGTTTTATAAGAGCTCTGCATCCATTGGCTGAAAACTCTGATTCTGGGAATGTAAAACATGAAAATATCTGAGACAGGCTGGTTATTGTGTTAACAGATCACCTTTCATAGCAGCTACAGCTGAAGACAGAGTTAACCCTACCCACAAGTTATACAGAAAGCAAAGCAGTCTGAACTAGTAAAACAAACAGCACAAAAGGCAGGAGCAACTTGAAAACCTCAAACTAGCTTAGAAAACTATAAACAGACACTTGAGTGTTAAACGTCGTCATCATAAAACCCTTGAGGCAAGGAGAGAGAACTCCCAGGCTAGAAGGGACATATTTCTGCCTACATGCACAAGCCATCAGATCATACCTAGAACTACTTATTTGGAACCCCCAGATGTGAAAGTAGATCAGGAATTTTAGAAAGACGCAATTAGGTTTATTTCTTATGGCTAGTGGACTCCTCTGTGCTAACCACAGATGCTTTTGTTTGCTGGAACCTTTAAGCTAAACCCCCAAGAAAGCTGTTTTGGGTGCTCAATTGTTGGAATTGCTCTTTTAAAATCTATCAAAAGCCTAAGTTCTAGATGTATTTTCTTTCTTTTTTGTTTTTAATAAAATTTACCTTTTTTAAGAACAGGATTGGATTTTTGGTGTCCTAAGAGGTTTGTGCACATGTTGTTTAATTAGCTGGGGGCAACAGCTAATTTCCTTTGTTTTCTTTCTCGGCTCTTCCCCGGAGGGGTGTGTGAAAGGGCCTGAGGGTACCCCACAGTACGGAATTCCCAAGTGCGCCTTCCTGGGTTCCAAGGGGTTTGCACTTGGGTGGTGGCAGCATCTACCCATCCAAGGTCAGAAAGAAGCAGTAACCTTGGGAGTTTAATACAAGCCTGAAGTGGCCAGTATTAATCAGCTTTGACATGGTGGCAGAGCATTGGGATAATTTTGAACATATGCACAACCCTCATAAGACACCAAAAATCCAATCCTGTTCTTAAAATAGGTAAATTCACAATCACAATTGTGTTTGGTCTCCACCTAATTATTCTTAAAAAAACCCAGAAGCAGCCAAAGTGGAGGCGAAGATAAAATGAGGTCCTATGGGGCCTCCCCTCTCCCCAGCATCCAGAACTGCCTTAGGGACCTTTGGACCTCTGAAGCAGCCAATGCAGGGACCTTTGGATCTCTGAACATTTCGAGAACCTGCTACAGTTTTGACTGGACATTCTCTACCCCATACTGATCAGCTGTTTGCTCCAACTGTTTCCCTCTCTCTTCCCTGTCCCCATCGCCTCATTCTCTTTTCTTTCCATTTAGCTTATCCCCTCCTAATTAATCCCCTCCCCCCCACCAAAAATACTGTGGAACTAGCATGATGTTTGCTGTCATCACATTGCTTGTTCCGTTTGTCATATACTCCTTCCTCCATCCTGTGTCTGTTCTGCCTATTCAGGTTGTAAGCGCTTCAGGATAGGGACCATCTACTACTCTGGTTTTACAGTGTCTACCACAATGGGGCCTCATTCTTGGTTGCCCCTCACACACTACCCTTTTAAACCTGAGCAATAATAATATGTTAGCTTAAATTCTTCCCAACATTTTAAACTTATTTGAGCATGAGTCTGGGAAAAATACTTCCTCATTAAAAAATTCTAACCAGGCTTTTTAGAAGAGGAAAACAGCAAAAGGTTTAAGATTTACACTTGAAAAGTTAGTATAAATATACCTCTTAATGAGGACTAGTGCGCCTTTACAAAGCTCAGGAAGAAAGGTTAAAAATAAAATTTAAGCAGTTAATCTCTGGGGAAGGGACTGCATTTACTGTGCTGTACACAAAGACAGGCATATTGTGAATATAGCTGCTTGAAATGCTGTTGAAATTTCAAAATTAGACCCCAAAAAGGGGTGGGGAGGGGAGAGAATTGGTAAACATTTTTGAAAAAAAAACCCTCAGAAGTCATCCTGTTTTGCTTCCAGCTATGCAGCTGGTTGACATTTTCCAAATCTGAAGAAATAAATTAAATTTTTATGAAAAAGAAGGGACATATTTTTTCATGAAAATTTTTATGAAAAACATTCCCATTTTCTGACCAGCTCTAATTCTAAACTCCAAAGAAGTCATTTAAAAAAATTAAGTCTCTTCTGAGCATGCTCAGTCTGCATTTTTAGCTTACTTATTTCTAACATTAATGCCATTTTCTCTGCTCATCCTCACAAGCACTTACATACTTCACATCAAAGATCCCGCAATTTTAGCTACATTCTAAAACAGTACATAGATTGAAAGCTTTCATTATAAACAATATGTTGCTCTTTCTTTATTGCAAAGAAACAGCTGCCAATATAGTGCTGCCATCTATAAAAAAAGCCCTGAAGAAAACAGTCACTATCCAAACAGCAGTAATAATGGAAACAATTCATCCCTTTTATCCCCCTATTTACCTGATAGAGAGAGAAACTTGACAATTTAATTGGGACAGTTAACATGCTAACATTAAGCTGGCATTTGTTCCTTAAAAAAATCCTATGAAATTGAATGAAAAACAAACAAATGAAACAAACAAAAAAACCCACACATCGTGCTAATGAAGCATTAGTTCCATAGTTCAAAATCAGAAGTGCAAACATTAAGTTTCCAAAAGTAACATTAACTTGGTCACACTGCCAGTTATATTTTCTATTCCTGTTTCACTAGTTGTATGTGCTACAATATTTTACCTGTTTATGTCATAAAATGTTTAGTGTGTGGAACATACAACAGGATGTGCAATTCAGCCAAGTTAATGTTTGTGTTTAAACCTTAACTTCTACCTTTCTTTCCTATTTGTGATCTTATATGTGGTACTATGTTGAATTAACACATTTTGGGAAACATGATGTATGCTTTATTCATTCACAAATGTTCCCAAGGATTTCATGCACAAGACAATGCTGAATAATTAATTTCCTGAATTTGAAAAAAGTTTTGCAAGGGGATTGTGTGTTCTGAAGAGCCATTAAAACAGTCACTTTCCCCAATATTTTACTTTCTCATATCTTACAGTATACATTTACAGTCCCATGGCAACCGTAATAAAACAATTAATTTGTAGCTCTTTTGAATTTCCTTTACCACCAAAAGAAAATTTATTATTGCTGTTACTAGATGTTTCCCAGAGCTGCAATTATACTTTAATCATAGTCTCATACAGACTATTAATACAACTCATTTTCTGAGGGACAGTCCTCTCAACACCCATGCCAAACTCTTCCATTTGCCAATCAAATTCAAGTCTGTGTTTGGGTTACTAAATTCTTTAAACCAGACCCCTCTCCCCAACCCACAAAGAGAGCTAAATCAAGATCCTTTTCCCCAATCCTCAAAGAGAGCTAAGCTAATGCTGTTCCATATACAATGAGCAATTACATACTTCCAGACCAAAAAGACTTATTTTAAACAGAAAAAAAAAGAAAGCTCAAATGAAAGTCTCCATGAGAGCAGTCAGTGTATATCCCCTCTAATAGGCTGCCAGAACTCTGAAAACAAAATGGCTACCTGAGTTGACAGAAGTTGTAAGGTGCAGTAATAACATATCACAGGCACCACAGGTTCATAGCTACATGTATGACTTATGTCAGATCAAGACTTCTCAAGATTGTGAGAAATTCTACAGAAATCTCCAAAACAGAGACCACCATCTATATGTTAAACTGCACCACACCAACAGTTGCAGTTCCCCAGCTTAATCTGACAAAGACATCAAATTTAATTTTGATTCTCCTCATTTCCCCTTGTGACAGTCAAGAAAATAAAACCCAAAACTTTTATAAAAGCAGCAGCTTCCCATGCAAACTCTGATGCCAGTGAAGAGGAATCCTTCAGATGTTCTGAAGCACAAGAGATCTTGCCTTCTTTGTACTGGGAACTATGATGACCAAAATGGGGAGATGGAAGGGTGGCTGCCAAGCATTGGCATAGGTATAAAATTTTCATACATGCCAATGCTTGGCAGCCACCCTTCCATCTCCCCATTTTGATCATCATTGCCGTTTAGAACATACATTACCTTTTAACCGTATTTCAAATATTGTCCCACTCTGTTCCAAAACCAATCAGCAAATCATCCCTCCCCTTCAATATATTTCAATTGAATCAAAAGTTGTGCCTGTTTCTTTCCCTCCCAAAATGCCTTCACTTACAGGTTTCAAACGTTGGCAGGCATGAACTCTCTTTGGCCGTTGAAAACTCAAAAATCAAACTAAAAAACACAAATATATGCAGAAAGAGACAACTTTATTAGTAAACAATTACCACATTTAAGTCAGTCTAGGGTGAACAGATAGCAAGTGTGAAAAATCGGGATGGGGGGGGAGTAATAGGAGCCTATATAAGAAAAAGACCCCAAAATATGGACTGTCCCTATAAAATCAGGACATCTGGTCACCCTAAGTCAGTCAAATGCTGCAAGAGAAAAATCACATAAACGAAACATTTATGGCCAAATTCATCCCTGATCTAGCACTAATGAAATCAATTTGAACCTTCAATACCATTTTGTGTTTAATTAGGCAGACCATTTCCAAATCAGAAATAAAAATTGCATTGGGAATAGCACTACCCCTTCCTTCTTAAGTGCTTGGTAACAGTAATCAAAACAATAGTAAAATAGCATTGGATTTCATCAGCTAAAAAACAGAAAATGCATTAATGCAGTTTGTTTTCAATCTGCTGTGTGCTTGCAGCTGTCACAGTCTCTCCATCCTAAGAGGTGTGTGATAACAGACCAGATGAGAGTGCATGTAATCCAAGGAGCCTTGGTTGACTAGACATTTTGAATATAACTGTTTCTTGGAGTTTTTGAGGATCCGGGGTTTAAATGCTATCCTTCCACATTTGTGCATATGCTCCCATCCTCTAGTAGCCTCAAGACAGTGCAGCTCTCTGCAGAGCCTCCAGTGGAAGTCCTTGTCTCCCATTACCAGATATAAATGGCTCTTTTGGAGAGCATGCAAAAAGGGGATGGGGGAGTAAGAGTGATATCAGAGGGAGGTAATTTGCAAAGGAAATACATACAGCATGAAAATGTGGATTATTGATAGCAGTTTGCAAAAAAAATATTGTATGTAAATTTGAGCAGGAAAATCCCTAATTATGGCAATCTTTTCTTGCCAGCTTTTCCCCACCCCCCATTTTAAAATGTTAACGTGATCTTGATCTTTTATATTTAGAAATATCTAAAACTTGACACACGAAGCCCAAGCTGCCCTTTACCATTGTTCTTTCTTCAGAAAAAAACTCCACGCAATTAATATTGCTGTTTGTTTGGATATTATATTTCATAACTTTGCCAGTGACTAGTAGACTCAAATGTGAGGCAGGGAAGAAGGTCCGGCTCCATTAAGGATGGGCTTGAACCGGCTTTTACAGTTTTCAATACCTTATTCATAAAACTGTAAGATAATTGTGATACTTTTGGTTCAAAAATTGCAGCCCAGTTTGTTAAAGCTGGAGTTTCATTTTTGCTGTGAGGGGCATTGCAACCTGGCTCGCAATGACAATCAGATTTGTGGCAACTATAACAAGTTGTGGTGTGTGTTACAAGTTCAAGTTTCTGCAACAAAATAATGGCTGTGATTTTCTTACATCCTTACTTATTCTGCATATTTGTTTTATGATTAACATTCACACCTGGTTATTTTTTTTTTCATTAGAAAGATTTTGAATAAGGTCAGCCAAAAAAGACATGACTCCTTTAGTCTTACACACTATATTTTACAAGACTACAGTATTAAGTATATCATTCCTACTAATGCTTTATGTGACATGCACATGCTCTGATTAAAGTGCAAGTACCATTTCCAAATTATTTGCAAAAGAGGTTTCTTTGTTTCAGATGTACATAGCATGTTTCCAGCTGTAAACGTTACAGGAAGGTAGAAAATGTTCTTTTATCACAGAACTATAGGTGTATCATTTAATAGAATTCATTAACAAACTACTACACTATAACAGAGGTAAGGTTTCTAATCAACCTCTCTCCTCACCTACAAACATGACAACAAGAAAATTAAAGTTCAAAACATTAGAAAACCTTATCTAGTCTGTAAATCTGAAAACAACACATGCTCTTCCATACAAATTTTAAATGTTAAAAACAGTTTTTAAATCCATCAATACCAACACAGATTGTACCCTTAACTCTGACCACTGGTGGGTGGTATGAGGAGGAAAGATTTGTCTTTTTGTTGTATGTATTGGGTTGTGTAGTATGGGTTGATGTATGTATGTGCTGTGCAGTATACTTTTCTCCATTTACAACTGGCTGACTTATGTTATCTGGAGCTGAGCCTCCAAGACTATGAAAGGATAGGTCTCAGCTGTATGTCCTTGCACTTTTTCCTATTTAATAAACACAGCACTCTCAGACCAGCTATGCCACTCGCTTATTCATCATTTTAAAGACACCATTTAGATACAATTAATTTCAATAAAACTATTTAAATACCATTTGTAGAATGCATAATGCTTACCACAGCACTGACCGACGGACTGGTCACTTGTTAGGAGGAACACTCTGGCTTTTGTCTCTCTCTAATTAAATGAAAAAATCAAATACTTTTCCACTGAGCTAAATGACAAAAAGATGGTAGTATAGGCTTACATGTAAGTGAGTTTTCATAAATGTGAAACAAAATTCTAGCACACAAAACTATTGGGAAAACAGCTAATGGGGTAATTTTATTATTACAACTCCTTCCAAGAGAATTCCTGCTTTGTTCATGCTATATGGTTTTCCTGAGAAAATGGACAAGGGACTTAAGTAAAACTTTTGGCATGTGCCTTCCTTCATGAAGGAAATATAATCAAGTAGCAAAACCTTCCCCGCACTACATGGGGTTACGTCTTGGGAGCAGCTTGGCAGTTTGCTTTTTATTGCCTCTGCCTTCTCTCTCTCTCCTCTACAGACCTATATCAGTATAACTATATCGCTTGGGGTATGAAAAATCCAAACCTAACCCACCTCCGTGTAGACAGTGCTATGTCGATAGGAGAGCTTCTCCCGTTGACATATCTACTGCCTCTTGGGGAAGTGGATTAACTACACTAATGGGAGAAGCTCTCTCATGGGCATAGTAGAATCTTCACCAAAATGCTACAGCAGCACAGCTGCCCCACTGTAGCGCTGTACATGAAGGTGAGCCCTAAGAGTGGAAAGGTGCTTCGTTCCCCTTAGGATGCGGTAGACTTGTTATATTAGTAAATCCATTCAGTGTGTTTGACAGGGCAGGGAAACTGAAGGAAAACAACTCCCCCACCTCTTTCTACAGCAACAGGACCAGAAACATTCCTCCCACAGACTCCCAGGCCATTCACAGAAACATCAAGTGAGTGGCTCTAAAAGGATACACACCCAGCCCTATGCACTGGTAGTTGTATTGTACTAACAAAGGCCTTCAGGACAGGAGTGAAGGACATACAAATTGGGTAGTAAGATCCCAAAGGATTTATGCAGGCAGATTGTAAAGTTACAGATCTACTCCAAGTTACTGAGGCTAAGTCAACTTTAGTTATGTTGGCGTTCATGCACCGGTGTAACTAAACCCCTTTTGCATGTCCACACAACACTCCTTGTGACAGCTGAACGTGTTCCCGGTTGGTGCTCTAGCATGGACGAGAAGCAGTGCACAATGGGTAGCTATCCCCACTGTGCAACTCGCCACCGTCTGCCGCTGGGTGTTGTGGGAAGGGATCACAGTGCCTCATGGGGATAGTATCAGCATCCCATGATGCAGTTTTCTCTGTCCCATCATCCCATCATTCCATGGGCTTCCAACTATGTTTCATGTCGCTTTTCAACACCTCTGTAAACTGCTCACCTGCATGGATCCTATGCTGCTCTCCAGTACTGTGATGAGTGTTATGAACACAACATGGCTGATCCTGCAATATTTCATGAGCCACAAATCTGATAATGACACCGTGGTGTCTGCCCTGCTGTGCGCAATGGACAGAAACAATTCAAGATTGCTGTTGGCATTCACGGAGCAGCTGCACATGGTGGACTATCAGTTCTAGGTGCAGGAAACAAGCACTGAGTGGTCCCTTGGAGGATGATCTTGGATAGGCCAGATGATCTTGTTACATGGATGTACTGCTTCAGCTTGCGCTTCTTCATGGTCGTCGGTTCTTCATATGACCCAGCACATTGGGTGATGATGTTGCAGACCTCTTCATTAGTGACATGGTCGAAGTAGGAGATGCCTAGGATTTAACGGAAGCATCTCATCTCTACTACCTGTATTTTCCGTTCAAGTTCTGCTGTAAGGGTCCATGTCTCACACACATATAGAAAAATTGAGATGGCCAATGTGTGCAGCAATTTCAGTTTAGATTCCAGGGAGATGTTCTTATTCCTCCAAATTGGCTTTAGCTTTGCCACTGCTGCTGTTGTTTGAGCAGTTCTTGCCCGAATTTCTGCCTTGGATCCTTCATCGGTGATGATTGCCCCCTAATACTTGAACTGTTTCACCGTCTCCAGCTCTTGTCCACTGACAGTGATACGTGAGCTGATCCCATCCCGTTTGTCGTCAGCTTAGTTTTCTCTGCACTGATTTCCATTACGTATTTTGCGGAGGTTTCATCCAATCGTTTCACAAGGTTGGCAAGTTCATCTTTGCTGCCTGCCAGGCCATCAATGTCATTAGTTGTGACAAAGTTCCTCCTCTATCTTGGTGGGTCCTGCGCTTATTGGCAGATTTTCTTGCCTCAGAGATTCACCATGTGGGTTGGGGAACAGCCCAGAGACCTTCCCCTCTGGAAGAACCCACAGTCCAGGTCAATTGGGAGGAACCCGGGCCCGTCCTCTACTCCGGGTTCCAGCCCAGGGCCCTGTGGACTGCAGCTGTCTATAGTGCCTCCTGTAACAGCTGCATAACAGCTACAACTCCCTGGGCTACTTCCCCATGGCCTCCTCCAAACACCTTCCTTAGTTTCACCACAGGACCTTCCTCCTGGTGTCTGATAACGCTTGTGCTCCTCAGTCCTCCAGCAGCACACCCTCTCCCTCTCAGCTCCTTGCGCCTCTTGCTCCCAGCTCCTCACACTCGCACCACAAACTGAAGTGAGCTCATTTTAAAACCCAGGTGCCCTGATTAGCCTGCCTTAATTGATTCTAGCAGCTTCTTCTTAATTGGCTCCAGATGTCCTAATTAGCCTGCCTGCCTTAACTGGTTCTAGCAGGTTCCTGATTACTCTAGTGCAGCCCCTTCTCTGGTCACTCAGGGAACAGAAAACTACTCATCCAGTGACCAGTATATTTGCCCTCTACCAGACTCCTGTACCCCACTGGTCTGGGTCTGTCACACACTGAACCGAAGATTTGAGATTGTTCGCCCCCAATGCTGACTGTGCATATGTGATCTTCTAGGGCATCAGTCATTATGCGCTCCAAGTAGATGTTGAACAGTGTGGGTGAAAGAAGGCCTGCCGGTGTTTTAAATTCTTCTCACATAGAACACGAAGGTTGAAAATCTGTTCTGTGGTACTTCTTCCAGCATGAAAGCCAGCCTGTTCTTCAGCAATGATATTGTCTGCTTGTGGCTTCAATCTGTTCCATATGACTTTCAACATCACTTTGCTGGGATGGCTAATTAAGCTTATGGTCCGGCAAATTTGACACAATTGCAGGTTGCCTTTCTTTGGCAGAGTGATGATTAGTGACTGTGTCCACATGGAGGGCCACTCATCAGTCTGCCAGATCTTGTTGCAGATCTTGGTGATTACATTACTATTTCTCCTCCGAATTTCATCAATTCAGCTGGGATGTTATCAATACTTGTAGCCTTTCCATCCTCGAGTGATTTCACAGCTGTCTCCACTTCTTCACGTAGTATTGGAAAGTCGTCATCCTCTGTTGAATCTGGGCTAAGATACAAGGATCTCCATTTGTCTGGTGGTTGTATAGATCAGAGCAGTAGTTTGTCCACCTATTGATGATGTCCCTTTCTTCTGTAAGACTGTTCCCTTCTTTGTCTTGAATTGTGTTAGCTTTGGTCCACCCCATATAGGAGACAAAGAGTTCTTCTCTTTCTATAAGAACATTTTTATTCAACAACAATGCAAACATTTCTATGTTCTGCAAGGAACATGAAAATTAAGAGCAGATTTTCAAATGAGGCTCTCACAGTAGGTGTATGTCCAGCTGTCATCATGTCCTTTGGGGTGGGTGCATGGAGTGGAGTGCAGTAGCCCGGGAACATAGAAGGAATAGGGGAGGAGCATGGAAGGCAGTTTGGTGTGGACTGAAAGGGAAGGAGAACATGGATGTGTTCTGCCTGCTGTTCAATCAGGGACCTCAGCATGTCTGTTTGGTCCTCAAGCAGCTGTATCATCTGCAACTGCCTGTTTCCTATCCTGGCTATCCACTCACAGTTTCTGATTGACAGCCTCTCTCCATGCTTTCTGCTCACAATCTGAAGCATCAGAGGATTGCAGCCAAGCCCAAGCCATGTCTTCTTTACTCCTCCTGTTTCATCTCATCAGAAAGGGCTGCTCAGCAGGTGTGCAGGAGGAGATCTTCAATGGCATATCTGAAGAAGCTAAAGAAACTATCAGAGGGCACTATTGGGAGTCCCTCACAGCGTTGATCCAAACAAGTGGAAACAGCATTTTCTCATTTTCACTTGGCAGGCACGCAGCACAGCGGGAGCCTGAGGCATGGTGAGGGGGAGTAGGGCAAGATGGGACAAAGGGGGATGGTGGCGTTTCAGAGGGGTTTCACAACAAGTGCCTAGGGCCATGTTCTGAATATTGGCACCATCTTCCAAAGGTGGGGGTAATAGAACCTGATATCTCGCTCCTGAGGGTAACAAGGGATACAGCTCCTGCACACGTTTGGCTGCAGATCGGGTCCATATGCTGCTCGCCTGAGTGCTGCTTTGGTGCCTGCAGAAATAATTGCCAATTGGCATGGCAAAGTTTCCTACCATGGGGGAAGAAACAAGGCAGCCCTCCCAAGAAACCTTCAACAGAGGATTGCAGAGTACCACCAGGAAAGTTTCCTGGAAATCTCTATGGAGGATTCCTGAGACATTCGAGTTTGCATAAACAATTTTTTCCAGAGGCCCCCTTCTGCCTAGTTGCACAGTGGAATGAGAAGCAGATACAAACTTTGGCTGTGAAGGTTATTTCAATCCCTCTTCTACCCTGATTGAAAAAAAGCAGATCCTTAGCTCAAGTCTCCCTGCAGTATCAAAGCACAATGAGCACGTACCGGAGGTTCCCTCTCCTGCATCAAGCACGCCACAGCCGGAGTGCTGGGACTGGCTAGACCCTTCCGGAGTTTAAAAGAGGTCCTGGCTCGCCACGCCACCAGACGTCCCTGTTTCCTGTCCCCCATCCTCCCAAACTCCACTTTCTCGTCCACCAAGTCGTCCTCATGGTTCATTCCATTGGCCACGGTCTCCAACCTCCACCCCCCAAAGTATCCACGGGCTCTTGGCGATGGAGGTGGGATGGCGAGCAGCTCCTTGTAAAAGCAGCATGTCTTTGGCAATGCACCAGACTGACAACTGGCCTGCCTTGCCTTCTGATATGCCTACCTCAGCTCCTTGCTCTTTGCACGGCTCTGCTGCATGCCCCTAGCATGCCCCTTTCCCTCCATGCCATGAACAATCTGCTCATAAGTATTGAAGTTCCTGCGGCTGGAGCGGAGTTGTGACTGCACAGCCTCCTCTCCCCAGATGGGACCTAGCAGATCCATCAACTCATCGGTATATTCTAGACAGGAGCACATTTGCTGCAGGGAGCCAGCCTGGTCAGCTGGGAAGATGCTATGTGAGCTGTCCACACCAAGCAAACAGGAAGAGGAATTTCAAAAATTCCCAGGGCTTTAAAAGGGGAGGGACGTATGCCTGTGTACCTGGCTGCAGGGCAGTGGAGTTCCAACAGTCGCAATGGGCATTGAGGGACACCTCCTGGAGACCACTTAGGGCGATGTAAGCAACACAGTGTCTACACGGACACTGTGTCGCTCAATTTCATCACCCTAAGTGCTATGCCTCTCATCAAGTTGGTTTTATTATGTTGGCGTAGCAGGAGAGGAGGAGGGAGGAGCATGGCAGCGTGTACATCTCCACAGCAAGGTTGATGGAAGTTCCTTATATCGACAAAACAGTGTATTGTAGACATCGCCTAACACTGCCACCATGTTTACTGTCTCAATTATTTCCCAATCCAGGTGGGCAGTTGACAAGTAAAAGGATTTTTATTTCCCTGCCATCCCTGAAAACTCAATTTGAGCTCTGAGAGTCAAGCTGGGTTCTTTCCATCTTAGGAACCGTCAGCAGTAATAAAGGGTTTTGTCACCGAAATTAAGCCCTCTGACACCTGTGCAATCCCCTTGGCCGTCATATAATTTAATCATTAATACCTATGAAATCTCATTGCCTTCAACAAGGCTTTATATAAGTGTAATTGATTGGAATTTAGTAAGCAATTCTGCTTGTCCACAAAATGCAATAGATTCCAGCTCACTCTTAGCTGTGAAACTAAATAGACTAAAATTAAAAAAGACTACTACACTTTTCCCTTATGTGAATTATTCCCACAGAAAGGAGAAGTAACTAGAGAGTTTCCTTTGAGTTTTTCTGTTGCCCATGGTTACGTGAAGGAGAAATAATATTTGCACCAATGGAAGATATCAGAAATTTCATCCGCAGATCCTTTGCAATATGATGGAAGTGAAGAGCCCTGTTTCTCTACACTGCTGCCTGGCCACAGCTCCTGACACCCCGGACAGAGCAGTCTCCATAGCAGTTTTTCCCAAACATTTTAAAATGAAACCTGACGCCCTGGAGAACAATTAAGAGGTCATCTGTGCACTCTGGGATCCCCTTTACTACTCTCCCACCCAGGGAAAGGGTTGGCAGAGCAATAAGCATCATACTTTGGGAAAACACTGTCCTATAAAATGCTGCCAGGATCACCATTTTTCCCCCAAGGCAGAGGTGGGCAAACTATGGCCCGCAGGCCACATCCGGCCCATGGGACCCTCCTGCCCGCCCCCTGAGCTCCTGGCCTGGGAGGCTAGCCCACGGCCCCTCCCCTGCTGTTCCCCCTCCCCCACAGCCTCAGCTCGCTCCGCCGCCGGCACAATGCTCTGGGCGGCAGGGCTGCAAGCTCCTAGGACAGCGCAGCTGCAGAGCCGGGGCCTGACCCAGAGCTCTGTGCTGCGTGGTGGCAATGGCGTGGCTGGCTCCAGCCGGGCAGTGCGTCTGTAGGGGGCAGGGAGCGAGGGGGTTGGATAGAGGGCAGGGGAGTTCAGGGGGGTTGAATGGGGGCAGAGGTCCCGGGGGGGCAGTCAGGAATGAGAGGAGGGGCTGGATGAGGTGGCGGGGGGCAGTCAGAGGCAGGGGTTCGGGGGGGGGTCAGGGGACAGGGGCAAATGGATGGGACAGGAGTCCCGGGGAGGGCCGATCCCCTAACCGCCCTCCATACAATTTCCAAAACCCGATGTGGCCCTCAGGCCAAAAAGTTTGCCCTCCCCTGCCTTAAGGGGTACTACCCTGTTTCCCCGAAAATAAGACATCCTCCGAAAATAAGGCCTACTTACAGTTTTGCCTCTCGTTGTAATATAAGGCATCCCCCCGATAATAAGACCTCCCCGATAATAAGGCATCCACCGATAATAAGGCATTTTTCATTTCTGAAAAATAAGACATCCCCTGAAAATAAGACCTAGCGCATCTTTGGGAGCAAAAATTAATATAAGACACTGTCTTAATTTCGGGGAAACAGGGTACACAACCTAAGGTGGAGGTGGAGCCATCCCTCCCCAGGTTGCATCTACAGAACGATTCTCCTCTGTTCACACAACATAATGACAGCATGTGTCCCTAAAGGACTAAAAAAGAAAATATGATCAGTAGAGAAAGCTTACACTGTAAATAACTGAATTGCTATGTGGTTTTTTAAAAAAAGAAAGTGATGCTGGTCAAACACCATAAATGTCTGATAGGAAATTAAGTTATTTCAATGTAATTTCAAACAGTTTTATTTCCTGTTGTAAATGTATCTATTTTTTTCTTAATTTCTGGAGAACATGGTAAAGGGACACTGGAAGGTTAAAAAAAAAATCACATTATTAAACTAAATTACCTCACTTGTGTTCATTGATTATTATAACCAAATGGTTTATTTAAATTCTATTGTTTTCCACTATGCATGCTGTTTTTCATATTTCTTAGTTTGGACTAGGGTTGGTTGCATCATATTTGCTTAATACAAACAACAAATTTTGGCTAACTAAAGGCTATGTGAATTAGCCCTATCTTTTGGGTATCTATTCAGTATTCAAAAATATTTTAAGATTAGCATAAGCAAATAAATGGCAGTCTGTCACTTATTACATGAAGATTTTCACGTTGTTTTTTGAGATACAATATTAATCACCTTGTCAGGGTTCCTTCCCCATTCTGAACTCTGGGGTACAGATGTGGGGACACGCATGAAAGACCCCCTAAGCTTATTTTTACCATTTTAGGTTAAAAACTTTCCAAGGCACAAATTTCACCTTGCCTTGAACAGTATGCTGCCACCACCAAGTGATTTAGACAAAGAATCAGGGAAAGGACCACTTGAAGTCCTATTCCCCCAAAATATTCCCCAAGCCCTGCACCTCCTTTCCTGGGGAAGGCTTGAGAATAATATCCTCACCAATTGGTACAGGTGAACGCAGACCCAAACCCTTGGATCTTAAGAACAATGAAAAATCAATCAGGTTCTTAAAAGAAGAATTTTAATTAAAGAAAGGGTAAAAGAAACACCTCTGTATAATCAGGATGATAAGCACTTTATGGAATAAGAAAAGATTCAAAAACACAGAGGATTTCCCCTCCAGGCAAAACTTTCAAGTTACAAAAACCGGTATAAACCTCCCTCTTAGCACAGGGAAAATTCACAAGCTAAAACAAAAGATAACCTAATGCATTTCTTTGCTATTACTTACTATTTCTGCAATATAAGATGCTGAGCTTAGATATGGCTTAGGGGGATGTATTTTCCCTGCCCTGGTTCCTTGTTGACTCCGGGAGACACAAACAAAAAACCTTTCCCCCACGGATTTGAAAGCATCTTCTCCTCTTATTGGTCCTTTTGGTCAGCTGCCACCCAGGTTATCAGAGCTTCTTAACCCTTTACAGGTAAAAGAGGAATTAACCCTTTACAGGGTAAAGAGGGATTTTATGCTACCCTTAGCTGTATGTTTATAACACACCCATATACTTGAGTGAGTGAAACACATTCAATCAAATCACACAGATCAGTTTTGGAGCTTCACACAGAGTGTGAATATTAAAGGCATTGAATATGGTTCAATTGAACCAAAGCCCTAACATTCATTAAGTATTCCTGATTCCTTCCTTCCCCTCTAGTATATGACCAGCTCTAGTTCTGACAATGAAATTAGACTAGTCAGTTTCACTTTTAAATAGTTTCTAATTAGTCTCCCTTTCAGGTTCGCTGGCAATTTTTGGATTGCAGACCCTGTTGTGATGTAAATTAAATAACTTTCTACTGCAATTTAAAATATATATATTTACATAAACATTTTTGCTGTCTACCTTTAATCTCATTATCTTGTTATTTATACAGGGGATCTATAAGGATATTTTCAAATTAATCACGAAAACCACTCTATGAATGGAAAAAGACTGTTAAAAGGTTAACATTAGGATCAAGGGTCAATTATAAACCTCACCCTTTTTTGATGAGCTGGCCAGGCAAAAGTAGCCTCCTAATCTCTTTGGAGACATTTAAATTGCCCATGACTGCTTTTGTAACAGCTTGTAGCTCTCTTCACCAGCAAAGTCCACACAGCTGTACACATTGTGTATGGCTTCAAAAGAAATACAAACCTGGGCAAAAGCAATGGGGGAGGAAATGTATGGCAGTTTGTGAAGTCTTTTTCATTACTTTTCAGGGCCAAGATGGGAGAAAGACACACAAACAGAACTCGACATGTTGGAATTTTTTTTTAAAGGGAAAAGTTTCCAGGTCATTTACAGCTTGGTATTTAGCACTGCTGAAGGGGGTGAGGGAAGAGAACACATCTGGGGAATTGTAATTTGCTTTTGGGAGACATGCCAGTTGGATTAAGCTGTGGAGTCCTGACGAAAATCACACATACTCAATCACTAAACAGCGAGGGTGTGACACCATATGAGTCGAACCAATCAGTACCAACGAGGGAAAACTTGACTAGTGGGGTTATAAATATTTCATCTTAATAAAAAGAATATTTAATGTTCACTGAGATTATATAGCTATCAAGGGCCTGATCCCACAAAGAGGCTGAGCACTCTCTACTTCTATTGACCTCGGGGGAATTGAGCATGCTCAGCATCGTGCAGGATTATCTCTAAAAATGCAGTAAAATGAAATTGCCAACTATACCTGAAGACCTTCTAATTTAGAGTAAGGCTATGAACTCTGTGCTATGCCCAATGCCCTAATGAATATTTACAGCAAGTCTATTTCCACAACTGATTCTGCCACATGTGGGGAATGTAGTATACTATGGTGTGTAATTAACTAAAAAAAAAATGTTTAGACCATTTTAGTTATTTTATTGTACCAAACTTTCCAAAAAGCATAAGTTTTATGAGTTTTTGCATGAGTTTAGCTCTTGTAGCAAACAGCAACAACTGTATACGTCAATATCATTTTAGTTATCCAACATGGATAGTCCTAAAATAAGTTTTAGTAGAGCTGAGCTAATTTTACAGGGCTTTGGACCTGTGCTCCAGCTCCGCTCCAGCTCCAGGTAAAAACCTGCAGCTCCACTGCTCCGGAGCTGCTCCATGCTCCGCTCCAAAGCCCTGATTTATAATAAATAATCAAATGATGCAGAGGGGGCGGGGGGCGCGACGAGGGTCACGTGTCGCCCTTGCATCAGCGTGCCCCCATGGGATCCTCCCGTTTTTTTCCCGTGGGCCTCCCAGGCCCCGGGATGCACGGGGGCTTTGCCCCTACAACCCTTTTTTCTACTGGCACCTCTGATAGGAGCCTTGTCTTATAACAGGCTTAATCAAAAGTGATATAAGCTACAAAAGTGAAATCTTGGAAGAGGGTTGCTGTTTTCATAATGTAATAAAAATACTGTAATGATAAATAATAATTAATAAATACTGTGTAATAAGCACATCATAAAAACAAATTTTATATTGCCAAGATCACTGCTTTTATAATTTATGCTGAGGTAAGGGAGAAAATCCATGGAAATATTCTTTTTTAGGAGGGGGTTCACGAGATTTGAAATTTTAGTGAAAGGAGTTTGCAGGTTGTTAAAGTTTGGGAACCACTGGGCTAGAGAGACCCCTCTTTACCAAGTTCAGATATGCTGATAACATGATGCTCTTTACTACAACCATCAATACAATGCAACAAAGGTTGGAGCCTGCAAAAACAGTTAATGAGGACTACGGAGTATTCCTGAATGCAATGAAAATAAAATGTACGTACACTGACACAACTACCAAAAACAAGATGCAGGCAGACCTCAAAATTAATGGACAAGCTGTAGAGGCAATAAGTGAATTTAACTATCCAATCAGCAGGCTTTTTCACAGAAATTGGAAAAAGACTAGGGATGGCTCACTAAGCGATTGCCTCCCTTAAAAACGCATGAAAAAACCATGGCATCCTGAAATGTATAAAGGTGCGACTCATGAAAAGCCTAATTTTTCCCATGGCAATTTATGGATGAGAACTGTAGGAAGTTAATGCTCCTAAAGTTTCTGAAATATGGTTCTGGCAAAGACTCCTGTGTATCTCCTAGATGGGGAAAAAAAGACTACTTGCTGTGTTAGAAATATTACTGGAGAGAAGCAGACCCTGATACTAGAAATCACCCAATGCAAACTTGAGTACTTTGGTCACATTAGGCGTAGAGGTGGAAATAACCTTGAGAAAAAGTTATTGTGGAAGGAATGATGGAGGGTCATCATAGTAGGGGACAACCACCAAGGAGATGGATGGATGGGTGAGGCAGATCACTGGGAGATCAGCTGGTGAGGGCTCAAAGTTATCAATGGATTGGAGAGGCTTTAGAAATTTTTGCTATGATGTCACTGATATTCTGATATGAATAACCGGATTTACTTTACTTTCACAGTTATTTATGCTAATAAAGTTCAACATCTAATGTTCTGAGAAAATGGGTATGAAAGGGTAGCAAAAATGGTTTAATTTACATTTGTTTAGCAGTGAATCAGTATTAGAGGAATTTTTATTTTACTATTCATTCAGCTCCAGGATCAAATTTTCACAGTGACTTAGGAGCCTAAATTCCATTGACTTTCAACTGGGACTCATCGTTTTTTTGTTTCTTCATTATTAGTATTGTGTGTAAAATAATGAACCTCAAAAATAAACCATATAAAACATGACCTTGACATTGAATTTGGGGGTTTTCGCCTTCCTCTGCAGTGTGTGGGTGCAGGTCACTTGCAAACGCTATCTGAGTACATCTCACTTACTCATTTACCTGCCATGGCAGGTACCTCAGACACTGATGCACTCTAGTCCCCCCTATTCTCCTGCCTGTGGCACACAGTAATCTAATCTTTTGTGAGCTGTAATACTTTGGTCTCATTTCAGTTGTGTGGGAGCTTGGTGGTATAGATGGTCTGTGATATAAAGGAGGTCAGACTAGATGATCTAGTGGTCCTTTCTGGCCTTAAACGCTATGACTCTATGAAGCAAGAGTAAAGTTGGTTACATGTTGTGTTCTAACGGGATACAACTCCGTTATTCTAAAAGGAACGTCATTCACATGTGCTTTATGAGGCTCCTGAGCTTGTTAAAAACACGTCATCTACACCACACAAAGCTAAGATGGTCCACTTTATCAATACTTGAGAAATGTGATACATGTCCAAAACATGTGGACATGTCCCAGATCCAGATTTATTCCTGGACAATGCTCTACTAGCATGACAAACTGGGATGTAAATCTACAGCACTCTAGCCTGCCAAGCACAAACCGGCTATGTGGGCCTTTGACTTACTGCATGGCAGCCTAAAGCAGTGGTTCTCAACCAGGGGTACGCGTACCCATAGGGGCATGCAAAGGTCTTCCAGGGGTACATCAACTCATCTCGATATTTGCCTAGTTTTACAACAGGCTACATAAAAAGCACTAGCGAAGTCAGTACAAACTCAAATTTCATACGACTTGTTTATACTGCTCTATATACACTATACACTGAAATCTAAGTACAATATTTATATTCCAATTGATTTATTTTAGAATTATATGGTAAAAATAAGAACATAAGCAATTTTTCAGTAATAGTGTGTTATGCCGCTTTTTTGTATTTTTATGTCTGATTTTGTAAGCAAGTTGTTTTTAAGTGAGGTGAAACTTCGAGATACACAAGACAAATCAGACTCTTGAAAGGGGTACAGTAGTCTGAAAAGGTTGAGAGCCACTGGGCTAGAGAATTGTAGAGTTACACCCCTGCTTAACATGCACTAACTCTATAGACAAGCCCTTATTCTACCACTGACATGCTTTATGACTTTGGGCTAGTCAATTAATCTTTGCCTCAGTTTCCTCATCTGTAAAATAAGAACAATATAGCTCTTACCTCCCTCACAGGGCTGTGCAAGTCTTCATGTTTATAAAGGGCTTTGGCATTCTCATATGAAGGTTATCATCAGTACAAATATAGTTTTACCAGTTTTTCCATTTTCTTAAAGTTATAATATAGGGAGTCACCAGATGACTATTACAACTAGCCTTACAACATGAATGTGTATAGGTTGCCAGATCTTGTGAAACACTGTTATCTATGGCGCACTTTATTTGGAACAGTGCGCATAAAAAGTTTATTTACTGGCCAAATCTCCCTGACGTGACTCATTTCTTAGGTGCAGAGCCAGTGCCCACAGGATGTATTTACAAAGACACAAACACATCCCTAATATACAAAAATTACTAAACACTTTTTCTATGTTTCAAAGCCTGAATGAAAAGATGCATCATGAATATCAGTAAACATGCCTTGTAAACAGATGTTTATAATCAAATGCATCTGCTTTTAATATAGTTTGACAATCACTTCAGAGGCACACAGGAAAAAAAAAGTTTTTACAAACCTGGAAAAAAGGCTTTGGGTTGATTTAGGTCAGTTCTTGTTTTAATCTATACTGATTCACCAATCCATGATGAAAATATATTGTTCGGAGCGTGCATATTCCTCCCAGCAAAATGAGCTCTCAAAGAACTTAAAGAAAAGTCAGGATTTAAAGGACAGTTGTGCAACTCAGAAGCTGTTACTGTATTTACTGTCCCATTCCATAGCAGTATTGAGCATAAAAAAAATGGAAAAAACAAACATTCTTCTGAAGTGTCCTATACATAATAAATGGGTTAATTCTTTTGTTCACCAAATAGCAGCTGAGCATTAACTTGCATCTCCTGTAGTGATTTTACAGTGTGTCCTATGCTCTTCCTACTAACACTCCAACTCTTTAGAGTTAATTTTGAAGAAAGTCTCTCATTTTAAAGTCAATTTTCACATTCACACTCTGTCTAGAACTTAGTGAAAACCAAATCACAATATTTGAAATGCCACTTACCATAACTTTGTTGGGGGCAAGTTTTCAGGAAAGAAAAGGCATGATGAAAGAACATGGGAGATAGCTGTATTATGATGACTATTGAGAGACCCACTGTTTGATTATGATTGAGTGGAGTACTTCATGGAGTACTAAGCGTTAACTCAGTCCCTAGGTGGCTCTGCAGGTCTGTAGGAAAGCCAATAACAGGTTGCGTTAACTCAGTCACCAGTGCTTAACTGCCAATATGTTGACCCAACTTCTGGACGTCTACCTCTCATTCCCCAGTAGCATGCATAAATCAGTTTGACCAGGTTCAAAAGGTCCCAAGGCAGACAAAGGAACTTTGAAATAGATATTTAAAAAAAAAAGAGAGACTGCTGAGAGAGACATAGGGAAGAAGCAGCATCTGCATGAAACCAAATGTGGGAGCATACCAGGGATAGATCGGGCCTACCTAATTCTAAGGCAAAATGCTAAACTTTAGGTAACAGGAATGTGTGTGTAGGGCTTTTTGTTGTTTTAACCCCTTTTCTCTCTGATTGCTATGTTCCTTTGGATCAATAAATAAATAAATACTCAGTGTTGCTGAATTTTCATACTGATCAGAGTTCCTACAGGGAAGTCTATAGCAGGGTCCGAATCAGCTGGACCTGCTGAGAAAATATGATTGGTAAACTGGAGTGCTGTCACCTGGAAATCCAGTCTATAAGTGGGGTGAATTGTGGGATTTTCCTCCAAATGCAGATGGTGAGACTGTCATCTGAAAGTAGTCCCCATGAAGAGATACTGAGCGAGGGGTCAAAAGGTACAACCAACCCCGGAACTGTGACAGCACCCAAGAAGTATTTTGATACCATGTTTAAACTATTTTGAAATCTAAAAATCTCAAAAATTGGTTCACTCCCTGTAGTGGGGCGGCTGCCCCACTCCTGGAGAACAGGGGTTGAAAGCAGCCAAGCTAGGCTGATTGGGGAAGCAGCCAGAGCTGTGGCCTGCTCAATTAGGGCCCAGCTGGCCCTGAGAAGAAGGCTGTGGGCCAAAAGCTGAAGGACTCTCTCTCCAGCCTTGGAGGAAGAAGGACCAGGCTGCCTGGGAGCTCAGGGTCCAGGGAATGGAGCGGGGCTGGGGAGTTCCAGCCTGGTAAATCCCCAGGCTGCGGTCCTTGCTAAAAGGGTCAAAACAGGTACTGGGGCTACAGAGGTGCAGCCTGGGAATAGGCAAAGGCAGCAGGTCCTAACCCCTTGCCAATGATGAGTGGCCATTACAGGCTGCAGTCTGTCCCAGTGAACAGTGACTAGATGATGACTGGCAGTAGCCACTATTGCAAGGTGAGTTTAGAGGGTTGGGGGTTCCCCTGGGAGGGGAGACCCAGTGTATGGGGGTACTGTGGTGGGCAGAACCCCAGGAAAAGGGGCACTGGAGTCCGGGAGGGACACGGGGCCTAAGGCAGGTGAGACACCAGCCTGCAGAGGGCACTCTGGGCTGGACAAGAGCTAATTCCCAAGACGAGCAGCAGGAGGCGCCACACTGGTGAGTCATCGCTCCCTACACTCCTTTTCCAGGCATTGTTCTAAATATAAATTCCAAAATGGTCTATGCCCAAAGCGATATCCACACATGGTATGAAGTATACATAAAATTAATCCCACATACCTTATACATATTGGCTTACACCCTGCACTGCAATACACGGCTATCACCTCATAACAGTTCCCTGATTCTAGCAGCTTCTCTAAATTACACCAGGTGGTAAGAGACCACAAAGTTGTTTGCCAGCTAGGACTTGCACTCCAACTGCACTGATTCCTGCCCCCATCATGGCCCAGCAAAGAAAGAGTGGTATAGTAGCCAGCTAATGCTAGATCTATATCAGTAGAAGGCTATCTTTCTTTCCACACAGTGGAAGAATTCTCAGCTAGCAAGTTAAAGCACAAAGGGGTCACATATGCCAGGAGCATGTGACCCTTCCTTTTTATGTATATGCATTTTTAGATGGTTTATCTAGAAAATTGCAGTATGCACCCAGCCCAAGCAGGTAGCTATCTGTATGTAAGAATAATTCTATTTACAAATCCGTTACTAATTCAACAAATCTGTGCATTCATGCATGAATATATCAGTTGGCAAAATGGGATTTCCCAGCAAATTTAATCTTACATAAACAGTGCTTTTTTCATTCCAACCAGGCTCAGGTTTCTACCGTTCTTAAATGCCATAATCCATATATAGCTATATAATATATTGTACAGATACGTTATAATGTTTGAGGATCCATAATTAATTTGACTTATTTCTCATGTTCAGCAAAGCTCAACTGTTGGTGTTTTATGGAACCAGTTACAAATTGCTATCCTCTTGATAAATGCAGATAACAATATGACCTGCTTTCCTCTACTACCTCAGCATGTTTATTGCACATCTTGGGTGTGTAACTTGACTGTAATCTTTTCATCAGGTTGCCAGTAAAGATCTACATTTCTCCATTACAATTTCCTGGTTGTACTCGTGGGTTGAGTGCCTTTGCTGGAAAGGGCCTGGAGACTGGGAAATCCCAACTCCCACATCCAGAGATTAAGCACTGACAGTATAATTGTGTTGCTGTACTACATCCAGGTGGGGAAGGAAAGAACCTTTTGGCAGAGATTGTGGACTTTCCAAAGATGAAGTTTCATAATTTCCTTTTTCTCCTTAAAATTCAATGCAGACTTACCAAGGCTGTTGTGCTTGGAGGCTTTCCCACTTGCTTACTCAGCCTGAGGCAAGCGGGGGTAGTTCCAAGCTCTTCCAGATCCAGTTCTGATAGTTTACTTCTACATAAAACACAATGACCTATTTCCTCAAATTTCTGTTTCTGAGGTTTTTATGCTTTCTGAACCCTTTCCCTCCATATAAGAGGCTTTCCCCAGGCAGCCTTACAGAGCTATGTATGGAGAAAAAAAATCTCTGAAATCCTTGCTTCTGCTATGGGAGAGACTGAGCCTCTGAGGAAGGTGATGACAGTATGTTGGGAGAATGTTCAAGGTGCCATTATGGTTCAGTGTCATTTGACAGTGGATTATGGAGAGAGATTCCACTTCTGTTGGAAACCAGGTCTTTACATCTACAGAAGAAACAAAATAACCATTGCTGCTGAATTCTGGCTTATGTTATGAACAGAACCCTCCATTGGAATGGGAAAGCAGGGAGAGATACTATCATCAGTAACCTTGAGAGGAGTTTGATCTAATGCAGGGGTAGGCAACCTATGGCACATGTGCCGAAGGCGGCACGCGAGCTGATTTTCAGTGGCACTCACACTGTCTGGGTCCTGGCCACCGGTCTGGGGGGCTCTGCATTTTAATTTAATTTTAAATTAAGCTTCTTAAACATTTTAAAAACCTTATTTACTTTACATACAACAATAGTTTAGTTATATATTAAAGACTTATAGAAAGAGACCTTCTAAAAACGTTAAAATGTATTACTGGCACGCGAAAACTTAAATTAGCGTGAATAAATGAAGTCTCGGCACACCAATTCTGAAAGGTTGCTGACCCCTGGTCTAATGGTTACCTTAGGAGGCCTAGTTTCTTTTCAAGCTCTGCTGGTGACTCAGCCTGACTTTGGACAAGTCACTAAACTTGTGGGACTTGGTTTCCCCTTCAGTAAAATGGATATTAATTACCTCTCTCACTGAGGCATTGCAATGCTTAAAGAAGTACTTCACTTAAAGAAGTGAAGTACAGGCACTATAGAAAATTAATGTACAGTATTGTAACTTCTTGGCTGCACAACAAATAATCAGATAAAGCTTAACTAAGATGTTATGCTTTTATGCTATTACTATGCTCTGAAGACTCCCAAATGCAGTTTCTGATAAATAACTGCTTTAAAGTTGTAAGGGCTAGCTACAATTTCATTCTTGGACTCTGGGTAGGTACCTCAGGCTTGCCTGGAATCTTAAATTGATTCCTCTCCCCCAGGGAAGAAGTGCATTGTTTAGGAACTCAGGGTCATTAAATGGAATTCTCCTTGCAGGCCAGGTGAAGCTTTAAAAAAAAAAAAAAAAAAAAAAACCTCTAGAACTGGCTTTTTAAGAGACAAGATGATATATTTGCCATTGTTTCATAATTAATCTCTCCCTTTGCTGCTTTAGTTAATGGCTATGAAATTTACAGTGTTATTTATATTTTCTCAATTGCTTAACCAGCCAAATACATCTTCCACTTCAGTTGCACTCTCACTGCAGATGCGCTACAGAAACAAAGTGAATACAGTCTGCTAAGTAACAAGAGAATAGTTTACATCACTTAAGAATGTAGCTCTTTTTTAGGGAGGACAGGACAGGCTGGCTCCTTACTTGATAGAAAGTGTCCATGTTTATAGTCCTGTTCCCAGACTGCATATTGGGATATTTATTTTACCTAATGAGATGCTTTATAATGTTCTTCTTCTATAGAATAAACATTTCCACAGTGGAAGGTTTCTGAACTTCACATCTGAATCTGAATGTTTTCAGGGCATCGCTGCCCAACAAAAGAAGTAGGATTTTTTTGGTCACTGGACCTACTCACTGTTTGCACAGAAAGTCAGTAGAATAAACCTGTGATATCACAGTTGTCAGTTAAGGGGGAAACCGACTGTGAAATGGTCTGTATTTTTGTCTGGCTGGGTACCATCTAGAGTTAGATCCATGTAATATATAAAAAACAGGACACTTCATTTAAAAGATATAGTTTCTCCTGTGGAGTAGGGGATGGAGAAAGACTTGAGCTTTACTCTGGTGTTTTATGATGTATGGAGGACCCCCGAAGGAGTTACAACATCATAACTCAGTTGTGAGTGGTGTATGCAGTAATGTAGTTTTATGTATACACAATGCTGGAAAAGCTTGCCAGTGGGTAGCAACAAAGGGTTAGTGCACAGTCTATAAGGTGACTATACTGAAATAACCATGTGATTGGAAAATGTGGGGAAGATAAACAAAGCTTCTGAAACTGTTTTATCTGCTGGAAACCTTGAAAGAATAAAATAAGCTTGGAAAATCTTTCATCTTTTCTGAATGAATGTGCTGACTTGTTCGGGCACTGAATAAATAGGACAGTATTAACATGTGCAATCTAGATGTACATGAAATTAAGAGACCACATGCAGGCTATTCAGAGAAGTAACTGCTATTGTAAGCACCAAAGAATGTACCACAGTGTAATTTACTGTATAAAAGTCTAGTAAGTTTAGGCATGAGAAAATTGCCGCTCAATAAAAAGCTGAAGCAAGATGGAGAGAAGCAACTTAAAAGTTAGCAAGAAAGACAAAGTATTAATTTAATCACCCATAGAAGCTGGTGATAACTGAAAGAGAGATGGAATGGTGCACATAAAACTCAAATATCAGGGGGTAGCCGTGTTAGTCTGTATCTACAAAAACAACAAGGAGTCTGGTGGCACCTTAAAGACTAACAGATTTATTTGGGTATAAGCTTTCGTGAGTAAAAACCTCACTTCTTCAGATGCATCCGAAGAAGTGAGGTTTTTACTCACGAAAACTTATGCCCAAATAAATCTGTTAGTCTTTAAGGTGCCACCAGACTCCTTGTTGTTTTTATAAAACTCAAAACATTTCACTTAAGTTAAAGTACTGAACATCAGAGTTTCTGAAAACTACTGCCTGATTTTCTGTGGTAAAGAACAGAGACAACAAAATGTTAGAGCCATTCACGCTGACTATAATGCTTTCCTTTATTATGATTCAGGGGCAATCTACAATACTAAAGCTCAGCTAATCAATCAATCTCTGAGCATGTGTTTAAGGTAATTTTAGTAACTAGTGAAAAGTACTGGACGCACAGTGCACTGAAACGGAACTCCTCTAGTAACAAAGCAGGTACAGCAAAAGCAGCACCAGCGCAGAGTTCCCTATCTCTGAGGACAAGAAGGCATTTCAGTCTTCAAGAATATTTAAATCCATGGCCTCTCTGCTGAAATTGCCACTGAGGTTGCCCATTAATCAGTTTTAACTAGGGTTTTGTGATGCAGACTGTTGTCTCAGGTGTGGGGAGGAAATAAGTCTAAGACCATCAGTTAATGTCTGGATACAGACTGGCTAACGTAGTGAGGAGGCCTTTAAATTGGTGTGAAAGGGGCAGGTGGGAGGAAATCAAAACAGTATCTTAGCTGTCTGTTTACTAATGTGAGAAGTATGGGGAATAAGCAGGAAGAACTCAAAATGCTAGTAAATATAAACAACTATGACATAGTTGGCATCACAGAGACATGGTGTGTAATACGTATGACTGGAATATTGGTATACAAGAGTACAGCTTGCTCAGGAAGGACAGGCAGGGAAAAAAGGGAGGTGTTGCCTTGTATAGTAAAAATGTATACACTTGGACTGACATTGAGATGGAAATAGGAGACAGACTTGTTGAAAGTCTCTGGGTAAGGATAAAAGAGGTAGAAATCATGGCAGGGGTATACTACAGTCTACCTAACCAGGAAGAAGAGGTGGATGAGGCTTTTTTAAACAACTAACTAAATCATCCAAAGCACAGGACTTGATGGTGATGGGGGATTTCAACTACTCAGACATCTGTTGGGAAAATAACACAGGAGGGCACCGATTATCCAACAAGTTTTTGGAATGTATTGGAGACATTTTTTTATTTCAGAAGGTGGAGAAAGCTACCAGGATAGACGCTGTTCTAGATTTGATTTGACGAATAAGGAGGAACTGGTTGAGAATTTGAAAGTGGAAGGCAGCTTGGATGAAAGTGATCATGAAATGATAGAGTTCAAGATTCTAAGGAATAGTAAGAGGGAGAATAGTAAAATAAAGACATTGGATTTCGAGAAGGTAGACTTTAGCAAACTCAGGGACTTGATAGGTAAGATCCCATGGGAAGCAAGTCTAAGAGGAAAAACAATAGAAGACAGTTGGCAGTTTTTCAAAGAGATATTATTAAGGGCACGAGCAAACTATCCCACTGCGTAGGAAAGATAGGAAGTATGGTAAGAGACCACCAGGAGATCTTCAATGATCTAAAAATAAAAAAAAGAGTCCTACAAAAAGTGGAAACTAGGTCAAATTACGAAAGGATGAATATAAACAAATAACACAAGTGTATAGGGACAAAATTAGAAAGGCCAAGGCACAAAACGAGATCAAACTAGCTAGAGACATAAAGGGTAACAAGAAAACATTCTAGAAATACATGAGAAACAAGAGGAAGATCAAGGAGAGGGTAGGCTTGTTACTCAATGGGAGGGGGGCGGGAAATAATAACAGAAAAGGTGGAAATGGCAGAGGTGCTTAAATGACTTCTTTATTTCAGTTTTCACCAAGAAGGTTGGTGGTGATTGGACATCTAATATAATGAATGTCAATGAAAATGAGGTAGGATCAGAGACTAAAATAGGAATAGAACAAGTTAAAAATTACTTAGACAAATTAGAGGTCTTCAAGTCACCAGGGCCTGATGAAATGCATCCTAGTACTCAAGGAACTGACGGAGGAGATATCTGAGCCTTTAGCAATTAACCTTGAAATGTCATGGAAGACGGAAGAGGGCAAATATAATGCCCATCTATAAAAAGGGAGGTAAGGACAACCCGGGGAATTACAGACCAGTCAGCTTAACTTCTGTACCCGGAAAGATAATGGAGCAAATAAATTTTCAAACATCTAGAAGATAAGGTGATAAGTAGCAGTCAGCATGGATTTGTTTAGAACAAATCATGTCAAACCAACCAGTTAGCTTTCTTTGACAGGGTAACAGGCCTTGTAGATGGGGAGGGGGAAAAGTGGTAGACACGGTAGATCTTGACTTTAGCAATGCTTTTGATACTGTCTCACATGACCTTCTCATAAACAAACTAGGAAATACAACCTAGATGGAGTTACTATAAGGTGGATGCAAAACTGCTTGAAAAACCATTCCCAGAGAGTAGTTATCAGTGGATCACAGTCATGCTGGAAGGGCATAATGGGTAGGGTCCCACAAGGATCAGTTCTGGGTCCAGTTCTGTTCAATATCTTCATCAATGATTTAGATAATGGCATACAGAGTACACTTATAAAGTTTGTGGATGATACCAAGCTGGGGGGGGGGGGTTGCAAATGTTTTGGAGGATACGATTAAAATTCAAATTATCTGGTCTGAAATGGTCTGAAGTAAATAGGATGAAATTCAATAAGGACAAATGCAAAGTACCCCACTTAGGAAGGAACAATCAGTTGCACGCATACAAAATGGGAAATGACTGTCTAGGAAGGAGTACTGCGGAAAGGGATCTTGGGGTCACAGTGGACCACAAGCTAAGTATGAGTCAAGGGTGTAAAACTGTTGCAAAAAAGTGATCATCGTTCTGGGAGGTATGAACAGGAATGTTGTAAGCAAGACACGAGAAGTAATTCTTCTGCTCTACTCCGCTCTGATTAGGCCTCAACTGGAGTAGTGTGTCCAGTTCTGGGCGCCACATTTCAGGAAAGATGTGGACAGATTGGAGAAAGTCCAGAGAAAAGCAACAAAAATTATTAAAGATCTAGAAAACATGACCTATGAGGGAAAAGATTAGCCTGAAAGGGGACATAACAGTTTTCAAGTACATAAAAGGTTGTTACAAGGAGGAGGGAGAAGAATTGTTGTTCTTAACCTCTGAGCATAGGACAAAAAAGCAATGGGCTTAAATTGTAGCAAAGGGAGGTTTAGGTTGGACATTAGGAAAAACTTCTTAACTGTCAGGGTGGTTAAGCACTGGAATAAATTGCCTGGGGAGGTTGTGGAATCTCCATCATTGGAGATTCTTAAGAGCAGGTTAGAAGTGGTGTGCCAAGTCTTTGTTTATTCACTCTAATTTAAGGTTTCACATGCCAGTAATACATTAACGTTTTTAGAAGGTATCTTTCTATAAGTCTATAATATATAACTAAACTATTGTTGTGTGTAAAGTAAATAAGGTTTTAAAAATGTTTAAGAAGCTTCATTTAAAATTAAATTAAAATGCAGAGCCCCCCAGACTGGTGGCCAGGACCCGGGCAGTGTGAGTGCCACTTAAAATCAGCTCGCGTGCTGCTTTTGGCACGCGTGCCATAGGTTGCCTACCTCCTGGGTTAGACAAACACCTCCCAGGAACGGTCTAAATAATACTTAGTCCTGTCACGAGTGCAGGAGACTGGACTAGATGATCTTTCGAGGTCCCTTCCAGTCCTATGATTCTAATAGGACACTGAGTTGTACAAATGGTAATGAAGTTTTGACTTGTCACTACAAACCCAAGCTACATTCATGCTAACTTGGACATACAAAGCTCAACATACCTTACCAAATTAACCAAAAAGCATTTTAAAACAACATTGTCACACTGTTCTTTAGTTTTAATTTAAAGTATATACACCTCACTGAGCAGTATATCTGAGCCAATCTCTTTTTCACCTTAATTGCTCCTATGCTAGTACCATTTTGGTTTAAGTGCAGAAGCAACACCATGTCCCAAGATGACAGCCAACTCTTAAAAGTCCACACATTCCCAACTGCAAGTGCAATGCATGCCTCATGATCAAGATCCTTAAGTGAGTACATAATGTTCAAGGGCTCATAACTTCCTTAAAATAAACCCATTTCCCCTCCAATCCAAGTCAAAACTCTAGTCTCAATGGGGACTCCACCCACACTATTTTTCAAATCTTGTTGCATGCTTTTCCTCCCTTCCCTGCTCTCCACCCTCACTGAACTCAAGTGATTGAAAGGATTCTGATTTTTTTTAATTCACTTTGGGATATGTGAAAAGTTGCATCCCAAAGTGCAAATATTTGAGTATGTGAAAGCAGAGTCATTGTAACTGGCCTACAAGCTGAAACACAGCAGATAAAACTGAGTACCCAAATTAATGTCAGCTGGAAATCCAAGAAATTAAACTACTGTATACATGCCATCCTAACATTTCATTAGCTATTATCTTTGAAAACTCATGGAAGACCGGAGAGATTCCAGAGGACTGGAAAAGGGCAAATATAGTGCCAATTTATCAAATTTTAAAATTAATGGAAGATGTACCTAAACACTCTTAGACTGCTTTGAAAATCTCAGCTCTTATTCTTAAAGGCTGTATATATTAGTGTAACTTAGTAATCAAAAGATTAAATAGACTGCTTTATAAAGTCAAGTACTTAGCTCCCATTAGATGTAATAATGTGAGGCCATATGCAAGACGCACGCTCTGCTTCCAGCATTACATTGGACGGTCAGAGACTGGAATGAAACTTGATCAACTGGACCAACTCCAAATATTTTAAGTTTCCCCAGGGGAGGGGAGGTAAGAGAAGCGAAGAGGTAAAATGTCAGGCTCGGATTGAAAATGTTACAAATACAGTAAGAAGTTGCAAAGAGAATCAGAGATGACTAGAGAACTCAAACAGCTGCAGCACACCAAGCCAGGTGCACAAATGAGCAGACTTCTCAAAGAGAAGTCAACTTCAGCCCTATTCTATAATACCAAAGATAATGAATAGTGGGATTGGGACACAGGAAAGAACCCTTTTGTAGTACCTCCACTTCGCAAAAAAGTCTAGAGGTTAGGGATGGGGCAGAGGGGAAATCACCAGGAAACAGTCATTATTCAGTTGGGTCACAGAGAATATGGAATGGCAGAGATAAAGCAGACTGTTCCTTCCATACAGACACACAGACAACATTTTCACTTCTTCAAGAAGTGTGTGTAAGTTTACATGTTCAATAGGATTGTTGCTAAGAACTAAGTGTTCAGCTGACATTTTTCCTCTATTTTTTTGAAATTATGAATTATCAGATTTGTTTTTAAAATCAGATATTTTTGCATAGAGCTCTAAATTTGATATATGATAAAGTTTGTGTTTTGTTGGGATTTGTGTACCGATTCTCAAAATAATCAGGCAATTATCACAATCACTATAGGACTGAGAGATCCAACAGCATGTGCTATCTACCAGTCTTCTCCTATTCAAAAATTTATTTCCTTTGCCATAGGAACATGCAATGATTCCTTTCCATTACTGTCACTAATTTTAATTTTAAAATTTTCTATTTTGTTAGAATCTTGCTATTGGTACTGCCCCAAAACTGTTGATTCATGGATTGCAAAATCATCCTTTAAACCTTTATTAAGATGATTCCTCTTGATCATTCCTTGTTGCATGTATACTTGATCTGTTTTGGTTTCAAATAACATTGATAGTGCTGATGTGTCTGACATGACCTAAATATGCTTCCACATTTTAGATAAATTCATCAATCCATCTCATGAAAACAAATACCAGATGGAAGAAGATAGGGTTACCATATTGGAGCCCCTGAAAAAGAGGACACTCCAAGGGGCCCTGGCCCCACCCCAACTCCACCCCTGACCCTGCCCCACCTCTGCCCCTTCTCCAAAGTCTCCGCCCCAACTCCGCCCCCTCCCCTGAATGCTCCTCCCCCTGCTCCTCCCCCTCCCCTGCTTCTCGTGAATCAAATGTTTGCGGGAAGCCTGAAACAGGGAGACAGCAGGTAAGCTGGGGCTGAGGCTGAGGCTGAGGCTGGGCCTGGGCCTGGGCCTGGGCCTGGGCCTGGGCAGACGCGGCCCAGTCCGGCCCCCCCAGCTGAGCGGCTCCCTCCGGCGGCCAGCCAAGAGGCTTTGGCCCCGGCGGCGCCAGCCGAGCACCCCCAGCCCTGGCCGCTCCGGCTCGGCTCAGGCCCCGGTTCCAGCCGCCGGCCCCACCCGAGCTGCTCCGGCCCGGCCCCGGCCGAGCACCCCCAGCCCCTATCGCTCCGTCCCAGCTCGGCTCGGGCTCTGGTTCCGGCCAGCAGCCGAGCACCCGTGGCCCCACCGGCCCGGCCGAGCAGCTCCGGCCCAGCCCTGGCCGAGCAGCGCTGCCTGAGCACCCCCAGCCCCAGCCCTGGTCCCAGCAGCTCCGGCTCAGCTCAGGCCCCGGTTGTGGCCGAGCACCCTCGCCCCACTGGCCCCAGCCGGCGGCATCCCAGCTCACAGCCACCTTGTCCCGGGCTCCGGCTGCTGCTGCACTGGGGAGAGCAGCGGGAGCCAGGAAAGTTGAACCCCGGGGAGGAGGCGGTCTCCTTACCATGCCTCCCTATTTTCCCGGACATGTTCGGCTTTTTGGAAATTCCTCCCGGACGGGGATTTGAGGACCAAAAAGCCGGACATGTCTGGGAAAATCCGGACGTATGGTAACCCTAAAGAAGAAGAAGGTGGGAGGGGACAGACAGATCAAGCACATGTCAAATTCTGTCTAACAATCTAATTGGCTCCAAGATGGCTGCACAGGGTGTAAACTGAAGAAAATGTGGTCATAATATGCGCTAATAAGGGATGTTTTGACGACTCAAAAAAAAAAAGTTTTGAAATTAAGAAATTGGTCTAAGCTGACCTTATCCTGTAAACAGTTTCAGTTTTGATGTTTCATCATTTTGCTGGGAAAACATCTAATTTAAAAATTCCCAACCAGCTCTAGATGCAAGACTGCAGTATAGTATATCTAGGAATGGGTAGCTGAAAACAGGATTAACAAAGATAACATGTTTTATGGAAGCTTCACCCTGTTATGTCTTTGGTAGAACAATAAGATCCTGAAGAACAAAATAATCCATTACAAAAGGCACAAAGTTTTTTGATTAGGAAAAGTGTATTGTTTCCCTACACAAACAGCAAAGCATATACTTTTAGCCCAAAATGAAATAAGAAACATTTTTGTTTTGATAACAAGAATGACAATAGACTAACAACAACAAGGGCTCCTTGAGACAGCAAGCTCTCTCTATTGCTGAGTTACTTCACATTACATTTGTAAACACTTTTGCTAACTGCTGTCCTGTTCGGGGAGGGCGGAAGATATCACAACCTCTTAGGTGTGTACACCACAGTAAGTAATTGGAAACTCGTGACAGCATGGCCTGCCAAAAATGAGTTACAAATGAAAATAATTTTGAATGACTGAGATTATGAGTTTATTAACAATATTTCACTATATAATTGGATTTTAATCCATTAATGAATCAAGCAACTTTTGGAGTCCTGTTCTATATATAGATCAGTAATTTTAACCCTCCCCCAGATTTTGAAATTAGAGTCAGTTTATATACTATTCTGCTTTTAAGTATACAAGGTATAGAGTCCACAGGGTGCAGTTTTGTTTGTTTTATATGATTCTGCATCTGTTTTATATTGACATGGAAATTAACATCTGATGTGTTCAAAATACATGGGGTCATGCTAGCATTGCAGAAATTTAATAGCATATACATGTTTAAATTGAATAGAGTTAGGGTTGCTGCAAGATTAACCAACTTGAATTTCCCAACTTTTAGGCATTTATATTCCCAGTCATAGCGTTAACAGGGTGGAAGAGTAGTAGAATGAGAGGGGGCCAAAAACCTCCACAAATTATCTCACATAATAATGTTGCAATTTGAGGTCCACTCTCTTGATTTTACTAGTGATGTAAATGTATGCCGCACCTCATTAATAAAGGAGGATTCCCAGGTTTCAAATGGGCTAAAACACCCATTTCTTGCCATGGCTGATTGTTAGATAGCTTATCACTTGTCCAGGACTGAATACTGCCCACCCTGGGACTAAGGGCATTGAAATATTGGCAAAGAAATTCCACATTTAAAAGGGGAAAATATTTTTACGGACTTTTATTTTTTTTTTTAAGGGAGCTGTTTGAATAGGCTGAGTACCTTGATATGGAAGAAATAGGCCTGGCAAATATGGATCAACAATAGCATAAGAGACACGGTCAAAGAAGCATGATAATATCTGACTCTACAATATATATCATCTCCTGGTTCTGCAATTTTTTCATAAGCACCTTATTTGCATGGGAGGAACCGGTCTTCAAAAGAGACACATGCAGACAAAATGACCACATGATGGTGTGATATCAAATGTTTTGTTGGCATAAATTTGGAAAGACCAAGTTACTGAATGCATACCATCCCAAATGAATTCCTATCAGACTTTTACTGCTCCAGCATGTTTTATTGTGCATGCCACACGTTTTATATATAAACTATTTTAAGATGTGTAGGCATGATGAAAATCCACCACCTAGTTGTCCATGGAATTATTTTTTAAATGAAAGATTTTTCTGAACACAGGTATGAATTCTGATATTTAAATAAACTATTTTGTTCTTTTTCATTAGATTGACTTTTATCTGGAAAACATGTTTCATGAGAAACAGAGAGGCTTCTCATTTGCCTTAGCTTGCAGCTAGCACTAGCCACCCCCAAAAATCCCCAAGCCATATACCGGGGTGACCAAACTTACTGATCCTATGAGCTGCATACAACAATCTTCAGAAGTTCGAGAGCCCGAGGGTGATTGCGGGAACTTGGGTCTTCAGCCCTGCGGTGAGGTGGTGATGCTAGGGGCTTCTGCCCTGTGAAGTCGTGGGTTCTCAAGGCTTCAGCCCTTTGGGGCACACCTGCTGGGGCTCGGTGCTAAAGCCCCACTCTCACTGAAGCCTCAAGCCCCAGCTGAAGCCCCAAGACACCCCTCCCTGCAGGCAGAAGCTCCTAGCCCCACTACCCCTGCAGGACAGAAGCCCTGAGCTCCCCCAAACAGGCTGGTAGGCAGAGAATGGGATAGGGAGGGTGGAGGGCTCCAAGAACTACACTCTAATTGTAAAAGAGCCTCATGCGGCTCACGTTCCATGATTTGGCCAACACTGCCATATACAATCAATGCAAATGCTAACATTCCCATCATTTGAGAGGCTTATCTCCTGCCCTCCTCCCATTTTAAAATCATAAAAGACTGAAAGAAGCTCAGCATCTCCTGAGAAATTAATATACTGTAACGGTATATTTTGCTGTGCGAAAAATCCCAGTGGACTGTCATACTTAATGAAATGCATTTATCATGTAAAAGCTGAAAAAGCTGAAAAGGAGGAAAATCCCATTTCCTTATTCAGGGCCCCCCCCTTTTGTAACTTGTCAACATTGAGACCAATACCAAGCTTTGTCGCCAAAACTGCAGTTTGTCGACCCAAACAATGAGTGGGTACACACTGCGAGGGGACTTTTGTCAGGAAGAATGCCCGGTTTTGGCGACAATACATCCACCCTCATGAGAAATTTACGTCTTTTTCCTCTACATTTTTGTCGACAAAGTGCAAGCGTAGACACCACGCTTCATTTCATTGGTTTAACTGGCCTCCAGAAGGAGTCCCACAATGCCCATTCTGACCGCTCTGGTCAGCAGTTTGAACTCCACTGCCCTGCAGCCAGGTAAACAACAATCCACCCCTCCCCCTTAGAAGCCCTGGGAATTTTTGAAATTCCATTTCCTGTTTGCTCTGCGTGGAAAGGTCCATTGCATCTTCCCAGGTGACCATGGCGGGTTATCACAGCAAATGCTCTTCCATTTGGACCACTGAAGAGCTGCTGGATCTGCTCAGTATATGGGGAGAGGAGGCTGTGCAGTCCCAGCTGAGCTTGAGTGGCAGGAATTGGGATACCTGCGGGCAGATTTCTTGAAGCTTGTGTGAAAAGGGCTATGATGGGGACACACTGCAGTGCAGAGCAAAGATAAAGGATCTGAGACAGGCGTACCATAAGGTGAGAAAGGCAAACCGTCGCTCAGATGCTTCACCTAAGACCTGTTGGTTCTATAAGGAGCTGGATGTGATCTTCAGTGGCGACTCCATCGCCAAGAGCCCCATGGATACTTCAGAGGGCAGGGAGGCAGCGCAAAGAGGACCTAACCTGGAGGATGAAGTTATTGATGAAGAGGTGGAGTTAGATGAGGATGTGCAGCTCCCGGTGGGGCGGGCAGCCAGGAACTGTTCTCCACTCCAGAGGTGTCTAGCCAATCTTGGGGCGAGCAAGAAGCAGATGAGACTCCTGGTAAGTGGCTGCAGCTTGTGTAGTGCGGAGGTGGATTCAGGGTGTAGAAATGTGGGACGCTGGCTGTGTTTCTGTGAGCTGGACATTTCCCTGTGTAGCTAATCAGTACGGTGGAACAGGGTGTGGATGCACGCTGAGATCTCACAGGAATCCTACAGAGAGATCTCCAGAAAAGTTTCCTGGAGGTACTCAGTAATCCTCTGCCAAAGGTTCCGTGGCAGAGCAGCTTTGTTCCTTCCCCCATTGTAGGAAACTTTCCCATGCCATTTGGCAATCACTTGTGCAGGGACCAAAGCGGCACATAGGCGAGCAGCATAGGGAGCAGGGTAGAAGCCACAAGCATGGAGTAGATGTACCCTCGTTTCCCTGCTTACCCTTAGCAGTGAGATGTCTGCTAGAATTACCCTCACCTGTGGAAAAGTGTGGGAGAATTTTAGCATTTGTTCCCTAGAATGCTGCAACATAACCTTTGCAAAGAGTGTGTGCCCTTTTCCCCCATGTGGAGCGATGCCACCCCCCGCCAACACTCACCATGCTTTGGGTGTTCACAGAGATGTGTGCCTGGCTAGTGAGAAAGCGATGGCAATGTTGCAAAAGGTGTATTTAAACAAAAAATTTTCAAAGTTGCACGTGAATTTAACAATCCTGCTTCTGAGCATTGTCCCCTGTGCTTCACCCGATGTGGCCTTCAGGAACACCCCATGCACCCCGGCTGAGCGTCTCCGCCAGATAAGAAAGTGCCTAAGATGTAGCAAAGACGACATAATCCGGGAAGTCCTGCAGAGCTCCAATGCAGAAAAAAGGGAATGAAAGGAGTGCTGGGAAGCCAAACGGCAGGACAGAAAAGAGAATCACACGTTTGTTAAGGACGCCACTGAGCGGATACTTAAAGCAATGGAGGAGCAAATGCAGATGCTGAAGTCCTTAATAATGCTGCAGACTGAGCATATCCGTGCTCAACCTTCACTGCAGCACATTCAGAACTCCTTTCCATGCCCCCCTCCCCCAAACTCCGTCAGCACATTCCTTTCCACCTTCTGGGACTTCTCTGTCCCCCCTCCACTCTACCCCCTTTGGGCAACTTTCACAATGATAGCTGAACCTACACACAGCTGTGAAAGTCTGCCCTTCCCTGGTTCCTCCTTTCCTGCCAAGCATCTGTGTGTTTGTGTGTGCTGTTTCTTGTACAATAAAAGCAAACTTTTATAATGGCAAATCTTTCTTTTTTTTCCCTACAAAGTGAGATTGCAGGCACTGCCACTACATGCACAGGCATTTTAATCACTTTATTACAATGCCACCATTACCCCCTAGGAAAACTATATGTCATGCAACACTGAAGCAACTCCGAGATATGTGTTACTGGTGGTCATTGTTAAAGTGCTGCCTCAAAGCCTCCCTGATTTGAATACCCCCCGCTCTGGACTCCTCTGCTCAAAATCAGCAGCCAAGCAGTCTGCCTCAGCACTCCACCCCCGAGCAAACCTTTCACCCTTAACTTTAGAGAGATTACGCAAGGTACAGCACGCGGCTATGACTTTAGGAATATTATCCTCAGTGAGGTCCAACCTGCCACAAAGGCATCACCAGCAAGCCTTTAATCTACCAAAGGCACATTCAACTGTCATCCAGCATCTACTGAGCCTGTTGTTGAACTGCTCCTTACTGCTGTCCAGGTGTCCCGTGTAAGGTTTCATGAGCCACGGCTGTAAGGGATATGCAGGGTCCCCCCAGAATCACTATGGGCATTTGAACACCCCCCACTGTAATCTTCTAGTTAGGAAAGAAAGTCCCCGCTTGCAATTTTCTGTACAGGCCGATGTTCCTGAAGATGTGTGCACCTTCCCAGACCACCCCATGTTGATGTCAGTGAAACGCCCACGGTGATCCACAAGCGCCTGCAACATCATGGAGAAGTACCCCTTCCTATTGATATACTCCATCGCAAGGTGGTCTGGTGCCAAAATTGGAATGTCTGTGCCATCCATCGCCTCTCCACAGTTAGGGAAACCCATTTCCGCAAAGCCATCCACTATTTCATGCACATTTCCCAGAATCATGGTCTTTCATAGCAGGGTGTGATTTGTTGCCCTGCACACTTGCATTAACTCAGCCCTGACTGTCGACTTCCCCACTCCAAATTGATTCACAACTGACTGGTATCAGTCTGGAGTTACCAGCTTCCACACAGCAATTGCCACACACTTCTCTACCGAGAGGGCAGCTCTCATTCTGGTGTCCTTGCGCCGCAGGTCTGGGATGAGCTCTGCACACAGTTCCAGGAAGGTGGCTTTCTGCATCCAAAAGTTCTGTAGCCACTGCTCGTCATTCCACATCTACAGGACAATACAATCCCACCATTCAGTGCTTGTTTCATGAGCCCAAAAGCAACAGTCTACGCTACGCACCTACTCTGTGAATGCCAAAAGCAATCTAATGTTGCTCCTATCCATATCACGCAGAATGTCAAGTGTCTTCTTCAGTTAGGAATTTCACGATTAACTGCACTGCCATCCGCGATGTCTTCATGACAGTTAACCGAGCATAGGAGAGCAGTGTGGGATACATCTCTTCTCACAAAGATGCTGGGGTGCACAGCAAAGAAGGGCCATTGAAAAAATGTCGCTAAAGAAAGCTGAAAGCCCATGGAGTGCTGGGACAGAAAGCAATGCATCACAGGACATTTGGCATTGTCCCAAGATGTGCCATGACCCGCTCCGTTGTCCCACAACACCCCTAACCAAGGACTGCCAGCTGTTAGTAGGGTGCCGCAGAGGGAAAGGAGAGTGGGGTGTAAAGAAACATTCATTTGTTGGACTTTCACACCACAAAGTGAGAAACTGAGGCAAAGAACACTGCCCAACACACTGTGGGGTGGGTGTTTGCGTATGGTCACATGCTTTTGAATTGTGGTTGTGGTGTTTTTCCTAATTAATTAACGTTGGATCCCAGTTTCCCTTTTAAGTTTTATTTTGTTGCACACAGATTCATGCTTGCAGGAGGGGAAGTATTGCCTCTCAGGAGGTGCCCAGAGATGATGATTAATTTTCCCAGATTACTGGGTGGGGGCTCAAGCCAGTTCTATTTTCTGTTAAGAGAAACCCCTAGACTTTGAACCTGTTCGTTGCTGCTGCCGACTCCACCTTGCAGAAGGGTTACATAAAGATGGGCCCAAACATCCCTCAACCTTGGGGGAAGCTTGGATACAGACCTAAACTTTGACGCTCAAACAATCTTTAATTTTTAGAGCATATGAAATCATTTTGTTCTCCTTGTAGAGCAGAGTTATGCAGTCAGATCCCACTAATTGTGTCATAGTGAAGGAAATTCTGAGACAATATTCTGCAGTCATTCAGCAGAAATAGGAAGAAGGTCACCATTTCTGTGTGTGTGTGTGTGTGTGTGTGTGTGTGTGTGTGTGTGTGTGTTCAAGACCTTTAAATAGTAAAGAAATCTATAATGAAATAGATCTCTAAGATTAGGAATGAAAAAAGAATATTATGCTCAAGACTGCAGTGGGATTTTTATATGTACCGACTTAACTCTGCCCACAGAGATTGGGCAAATCTCACATTGACTTTAATGGGAGAAAGTTATGTCCATAGTGAGTATTTTAGAAAATCCCACCCTAGAGATCTAGTTTTTTTGAATTCCATAAAGTGCACGAATGTTTGGATCAGGAATACTGATTCAAGACAATCTCTCCAAAACACTGTAAAGATAATTCTAGATCGGGGCTGGGCAAACTATGGCCCGTGGGCCACATCCGACCCATCAGACCATTTAATCTGGCCCTCAGCTCCCATCAGGGAGTCTGGTCGGGGGTTTGCCCCACTCCGGCGCTCCAGCTGGGGAGCGGGGTTGGGGGCTTGCCCTGCTCCGTGCGGCTCCTAGGAAGCAGCGGGCATAACCCCCCTCCAGCTCCTACATAGTACACGGAGGCGTGGCGAGGCGGCTCTGCATGCTGCCCCAGCAGCTCCCATTGGCCATGAACCACGGCCAGTGGGAGCTGCAGGAGTGGCGCACCTGCGGACAGGGCAGCGTGCAGAGCCGCTTGGCCATGCCTCGGAGCCGGTTGGGGGCACGGGGGGGGAGAGACATGCATCTGGGATCTGCTTGTGGTAAGCACCACCCACAGCCTGCACCCCTTAGCCTCCCCCCGCAGCCACAGCTCTGATCCCTCTCCCGCCCTCCCAACTCCTCAATCCCAACCCAGAGCCCTCCAAACCCATTGGTCCCAGCCCGGAGCCCCCTCCTGCACCCCAAACCCCACATCTCCGGCCCCAACCCAGAGCCCGCACCCCCAGCCGGAGCCCTCACCCCTCTCCCCCATACCCCAACCCCTTGCCCTGATCCCCCTCCCGCCCTCCAAACCCCTCAGTCCCAGCCTGGAGCCCCCTCCTGCACCCCAAACCCCTCATCCCAGCCCCACCCCAGAGCCCTCACCCCCCCCACACACACACACCCCAACCCTGAGCCCCCTTCCGCACCCTTAACTCCTCATTTCTGGCCCCACTCCAGAGCCCACACCCCCAGCCGGAGCTCTCACCCCTTCTCGCACCCCTACCCCAATTTCGTGAGCATTCATGGCCCGCCATACAATTTCCATATCCCGATGTGGCCCTCAGGCCAAAAAGTTTGCCCACCCCTGTTCTAGATCAACAATATAAGAATGGATTTCTCATCTAACACCAAGAGATGCATATGAGAAAATCAGGAAACAAAACTAAGACTTTCCAAGGCTCTGGAAGCCATTCGCAAACCAGATAAGAACCAAACTCTTGCCACAAAGTCTATAAAAATGAGACAGATCCTATGGGGATCCAGGAAGTGGGCGGGCGAGCCTGCCCACTGCTAAAGGATCCCCCCCCAGTCTAAGGGGGGACCACAGGACCTGGAGACCAAAAAAATTACAGGGGACAACTAATAAAAGAACAGGGACAGTAGTGAGGTCAAAGGGTCAAATGAAGCGAACCATATGGGGACACGGAGCAGAACCTCGCACAGCGCCCACTGCTCCTCGAAGGCGTCAAGGGAGCCAGTGGACTCCGCCCAGAGGAACTCTGCCCGGATACGTGAAAATGAGACAGATAGTAGGCAGTAATATAGGGCAGTTTTTCTCAGTGACCGGTCTGAAGACTGGCACTGGTTCCTGAGATCTCCCTGACACGCTTTAGGAAGGCAGCAAGCCAGCCCCTGGTATCAGAAAGGCTGAGAAACACTGATATACGGTAATATCATACTTAGAGATGTTCATCTTATAAGGAAAGCAATTTTTATTACTTTTTGTTTGAGCAAGGATGATTTTCAATAACTTTTTAAAATAAACCTTTGAATATTTGCTACTACCACCAAGATCTGCACCTGCGGCGGCTCCACCCAGGCCCGCGCCCTAGGCTTCAAGGCGCACCGCAGCGGCCCTCCTACTCATCGCGGCGTAGCCCCCGTGGCTTTCATTGCCAGCAACGGCCAGGTATGGGCCCGACGCTCCCCTTCGGAACGGCGCTCGCTTTCCTCTTAGGACCGACTGACCCATGTTCAACTGCTGTTCACATGGAACCCTTCTCCACTTCGGCCTTCAAAGTTCTCGTTTGAATATATGAATATTTTTAAAATAAAGACTCCCTTTTTTCTTCCCAGCCATGGTGTCAGCAAAACCATACAGCCTTAAATGATTCTCAGAAACTGATCTTAAAAATAATTTAGTATCCAGCAAAAACTGCCATAAGGACAAGACATTAAATCATGACCCTATGTGGCACTAAAGACAAACTGAAGGACAAGGTAAAGGCAATATATACACCAGAGCATATTCAGAGGTAAATGGAGTGTTTTATTCAATTTGTCAGCAAATTTTATGAGCTGGAGTGATAGTTTACATGCGAAGGAAGCTGAGAAAACAAAGTCATCACTAACAGGCTACCTGGTACTGCTAGGACATCTGCTGAAGAACTGTACGTTAACCCTTTTGCTTTTACACAAAATGCAGGTCACACAGAGCACAATTAAGGGACTGGAAACAAAAAGGTGAACTGTAATTTCTGATTGTTTCTTAGCACTTGGCATCCAGATGCTCCAGTGAACAGAGATGAAGACAGACAAGAAGCCAGCATAAATCATTTCATTCAGTAAGCTAGATCTAGCTTAATAAGCATAAAACATCTATTACTGAGGAGTCTACAGAGATTTGTTTCAGTCTGATGTAAGGAGCAAAGGCCCAAAAGAAAAGCATTTGAAGGGTACTAATGTTGTAAAACTAAGAAAGCTGCATCATGTGGAGTTGGTCCACAACATTTTAAAGACAACAAGGGATATTAAGGACCTCTTTACAGGAAAAAATAAAAAGAGCACTTCTAACTTCTTGTAAAATGTTGCTGAGGCCATGCAGTTCTTGTCATTACAGCTGAAAACAATCTAACTTCTGCAAAGAATATTTAGCCAACCTAAAAAATGGTGCTGGAAGCACAAATTGTGTTTCCAGACCACACACACTAATATACATAGCTGGTTCAACAAAACTGAGGAATTTCAACTTTAACTTTAGCATGTTTACAAGAAAAAGCTTAGAAACCAAATAAAGACCTAAATTATAAATGGATGTTATTAATATTAAATACAGGAACACGTTCCAGTGAAGTGGAAAGAGCCATAGAGGGAGGAAAAACATGGAATGAAAATGTGGGATATCGGAAACCCAGAATATAGCGACATACTCACCCCAAATGCACAGAAAACAGATCAGTCATAAAACCAAGCAAATAGGATTTAGGGGGGAAATGAAGAGATTGAAAACATTATAAGACTGATCATGCCAAAAGATGTCTTGGCCACTGCAGAATGAGAATTCAGAGAGAAAGGGTCCAAAAGCAGAAGTCGGTGATCACACATATCAAATGACATAGACTAGGACCAGGGAGTTCAGTGGCACAGTGCAGAGAAGCCACTAGTACTAACTAAAGATTGATAATGAATGAGTGCTGCAGGCTCATGACTGCATGCATTACTTTGTAACAATATCACATCCCTGAAGTAGAATAGGCAATCCAAATTTGTTGAGCCCCAGATGAAGTCAGACATATCTTACAATACACAGATACCAAGATGATATCGGAAACAGATTCCCATGACTAAACCAGTTCTGCAGGCCAAAGAGTCAACGGAAAAATAAAAGTGATCAGCTATACCTCTTACCAATGTTATGGCACCTGCCTTCCTCAAATGCAGAGTATAGCTAGGTTTTGGATCCACTGTTGTAGTAATTTAGGCCTAGCAAATCCACCCTAACTGTATGGTCAACAGTTGGAGCATAGAATGCTCCAATAGCCTGTAATAATTTAAATGCTTATAGAAGCAGAACACCAGTATGGAAAGGAGACAGAAAGGCTGGATTACTCCAGACAAAAAGGACTACTGAAGCAACTCAAGGTCTGTGATAGGACTGTGACCAATAAACCATGAGAGAATAGAATCAAATATCAATGGACCAAAATTGGTATGTCGGAAAATAGGCCTAATTAGTGAACAAAATAATGAGGTAGCCTATTCCACCCATCACCTCCCCTGCCCTGGAGTTTTAAGAAGAGTTACTTCTTAAACAAATTCTTGGAGGATTCCTTGGGGAAAGGCCAACCAGCCTCTGCTTCGCTCCAGAGACTCAGTCCTTTGCTGGTGAGCCTTGACCATTGCAAAATCCAGATCAACTCACTGGTGAGAACACTTGATTCACCATTAGATCAGAGAAACACCAGCCTGATACACATGAGTTTGTGCTCGGTCTTCCCTTCCCTCATGCGTTCTTTTCCTTCTCCTGTCCTCCCTCTCTCAGATTTTCACCTGATCCTGAGACCAACTGCACAACACAACACTAGCATGACAGAATGAGATAGCTGTCATGTTCTGGGGTGCAATCCCCACCAATGAGAGGCTGTGTCACTACCTGCCCTTGTAACCCTGGGTGCCATGAATGCTCTGCTGCTGTGGTTCACTGCCTAGACACCGACAGTCAGCAAACAAGTAGCACTGAGTGTATATGTGATAAGCAGCTCTGAACCAGGCTGCTGGTTATCACACAGATGCTATGTGCATACTTGAAACTTGATCAATAGATTATTGTTTTACTTTGCCTTCCCCCCACCCTTTAAAACATTTGTGTGAATGTAACCCTTGTGAGAGATTACACGATTGACAACTCCAGAGATAGGCTGTGGAAACTTCCTTTAGTGATGAGGCAAGTTCAGTTTCCAATTCTATTCAATTCTTGACTTCTTGGCAAAGGTGGCCTGTTGGGTGTCAAAGTTAGTGCCATTAGTGGTGGTTATTTATGCAGTATACAAACCTGACCACTGGGAGTTGGACTGATACCATCAAACTTCACACAAGTTATAAAATAGCCATCTATTAGTAACTGTCAGACACTAGATAACTAATGTTTGTACAACACCACATAAAATGTTAAGTATTATTGCTGACCTGAGCTGGATTTCAACATCTCAAGACACTGTAAATCGGGTTTTAAGGTTTGGGGAGCAACTAATGTACGGAATCAGAAGGTTTCCTTCTAATTCCCAGGTATTAACTACATGCAAATTGCTGTGTTTTCAGGATATTGGATTCATAGAACATATTCACATCGCAACAGCGCTCATTAAAATGAAACAAGATTTAATTAACAATATATGAATGAAAGGAAGTAAGCGTTCTTAACAGTTCTCCTTTCAGAGCTACATCTACAATGCTAACAATCACAGTGCACAGTCCAGTATAAACAAATCAAGAAAACTAAGAGGGGGGGGGAGGATTTCCTCCATTTCAGCCTGTAGAAAACACTGACTACACCCAAAAATTAAATTGATTAAGCACTGAAAGATTCAAGATGTGTGTTTTAACCAGTTAGCAAATGGTTGCTAGAAGACATTAACAGCAGAGCTCTATCCAGAAAGTAGACTGGCTGCTTGGCAAGACCTGAAGAGCAGCTCTGTGAAGCTCAAAAACTTGTCTCTTTCACCAACAGAAGCTGATCCAGTAAAAGATACTATCTCATCCCCTTGTCTCTACAAAGAAACAAATCATGATAAAAGGAAATGGAAAAAAAGCTTGTCATTAGTTGATGAGCCAGTGTCCCTTTGGAGTCAGACATTGTTTTCTTTGATCTCCCTCCTTTCTGAGAGGCTGCAACTTATCCATTCAGGATTTTCGTCTATTAGTTTTTTTTTTCCCCAAGAGAACATAAGAAAGTTTAGCAATAGGAAAATGCAATCCAGCCTGACAAGCCCATCTCCCATCTGCAAGAGTAACAAGAAATCTCAGTTGTTTTAGCACTGCTTTTTCTGAGCATATGAAAAGCCTATTACAACATTCTGTGCTTTTAATGCAAGACTTAAAAGACGGGACACCCAGTTACATGACTAAAAATGAAACAAACAATGGAATAGTCTCTACATCAGTTTATAGTCATATCTCAATGGCAGCAGAAGTGCAAGACACAGCATTGTCCCATGGATAGAGAAGAGTACTGGGTATGTGTACCCTTATATTTTATTCCTCTCTCCGCCACTGACTCATTCTGTAGCCCAGTCCAAAAAACAAGTGGGCCTGAAAATCACCTCACCATGATACCACTCAAAAAGCAAGCTATGAATCTCTGTGTAAGATTCAATTACAATTACACCTCTACCCCGATATAACGCCACCCAATATAACTCAAATTTGGATATAATGCAGTAAAGCAGCGCTCCGGGGGGGCGGGGCGGGACTGCGCACTCCGGCGGATCAAAGCAAGTTCGATATAGCAGTTTCACCTATAATGCAGTAAGATTTTTTGGCTTCCGAGGACAGCGTTATATCAGGGTAGAGGTGTACTTAAAGTCAGAAAATGGCTTTGGAGACAGCATCCTTCATTCAACTATGTAGATACTCTCTAGTACTCATTTCTTAGTGGGTCTGGTAGTGTGTAATCCTTACAGCAACTTCTTAAAAGCCCCAACCTACAGTAGCATGGAGAGTCATGGGGTAACTGTTTAGGACTTAATTTCCACTAGTATTTCAAAGAGGCATCTATTTATCAAGACACCCCTAAGAACATGAATACAGTTGTTCCTATGGTTTCTTTGTGTGATCAACAGCTGCCATTTTCTTTGGGACTGCCTCTCTATGGCCCCAATTCTATTTTATTATACATTAGGACACTGGAGCTCTTCTGTTCAGGATTCAAGGTGGAGTTACTATATAGTTCAGTAGTAATGGCTTCTTGGGATACCAGTAGATCATTCTAGAATTCAGTGGAGATCTTCCAAGGAAGCAGTGAAACCATACTGACAAAATCCTAGCAAAAGCTAACCCACCTTGACATTCCAACCAAGGCAATGGCACCAACCACGAAGGAGAGCAGGGGAACCAGAAAGGAACACGAGAAAGAAGATCTCAAGATAATACAGTGTTCTCCTATCTTTCTTTTGCTTCTATTCATTTCTCTTCTCATCCCTGTTGTTCTTTGTGTTTCTAAATCTTGGTCAATCAATCTTTAACAAAATTAAGCAGGCTTTGTGTTCCTGAGGAGTCACGAATGGTTTGTTCACAGAGCTCAGATGAGAATAGTATGATGGTCAGACTGTTTTAGGGCTTGTTGACACTGCAACAGTTAAAATTGAGTTAGTATACCCAAGTTACTGCACAGCAGCTAGCCTAGTTCAAATGAGAACACCCACACTTCAAAACAGCACTGGAATTAGAGTGATTGGATTAGCAGAGCAATTGGATTAGCTGCTGCTGAGTTCTTGTAACTGAAACTGATGCATCCCCACTGCAATACTAGCTGGAGCATCAACAGCACTCCCCAGTTAGAGATTTTTGTGTCTGGACATGCGCCTAGTTAGGGGTTACACTCAAGTTACAACTCAAGAATTGGCACAGGGTCTGATTGAAGTTTGGAGTAATATTAACTATTGATTATCAGAATAACTAAACATTATGAGAAGCTGGGTGTGACACTACTTCCCCATATTCTTCCTAGAGATATTGTTATTATACAAGTATGGCAAACACAAGCATCCAGCTTTATTGACAGAAAGACTCAAATCATTTCTTCGCAATAGATAGGAAAATCAGACACACTCTTTCTTCCTAAAATTCCCTCTGTTATGGCTGATGGGCCTTCTGTTCTATCAATAAGATATTACACAACAAGCTGAAGGTAAAGGTGGTGCACTGAACTGCAGCCGCTGCTGTTACCTCAGAAGCTGTGGTAGTGGCGGTTGCTGCCTGCAGGTTGTTATGGAAGCTGTAGTGACGGTTGTCTCAGAAGCCTCGTTTTCTGCTGCCTAGCAGCTTCTATAGCTAAAGGGTGCTAAAGCTGCTGCCCTCCGGAAGGTGCTGCTGCTGCTGGTAGCTGTTCTGAGGGCCGTTGCCAAGGCAACCTCAGAGTTCTGCTGCTCCCTTTCCAGAATCATCTTAGGATGCTGCTGCAGTTGTCCCAGCTGCAGTTCTTGATGCTTGTTGAGGCTTCTGATCTTCACAAACCCCAAAAATCCCACATATAAGCCTGCTGGCCTTATATACTGGTTGCGCTCTCATGATCTGCTCATTAACATAATTTATTAACCTGGCTCAGCCAATCAGCTTCCAGAAATTAGTACAACTCCTCTGTCTAGATCCCCCCCTTTTTATTAGCATATTTGTATTTCGTGTCTAGCTCCTCCCCCTGACCTCATACCTATTTTTAGATAGGAAAAGCTCCTCCCCTGATACCATTTTGGATTCTAGAACTAAGCTCTTCTCCCAACACCATCTTGTTTGCTAGAACTTTCCACTCTCATCCCCATCTCCACCATTTTGATCCTCCATTTGGATTTTCTAATTTTGAACTATCATTATTTCTATTTAATTAAAGCCTTAATCTTAAAACTAACTACTGTTTTATGCAAGTTCAAGTGTTCTGATACTGTCACCAGCTTAATTGGGAATTGGGAAAGGTAACATTTTTATGATATTTAAACCCCTTCCGAGGTTTTTCTGCAAGCCTCTATTTAAGGTGCTGCAAGGTATCTCAGAACATGCACAGTGAAATCTCTCGTTACAACCCCTCCACCCTGCTTTCCCCTTCACTTTAAGAATATTATGTTATACACAAACATAGCAATAATTATAAGAATGTTTGCCCCGTTGAGATCCAACCTAGTCATTAAGCATTGCCAGCGAGCTTTGGATTTACCAAATGCACATTCAACAATCACCCTGCACCTGATCATCCGGTAGTTGAACCTTTCCTTGGTTCTGTCAAGGTGGTCAGTGTATGGTTCCACGAGCCAGGAGGTGTAGGCTGGGTCCCCCAGAATCACTATTGGCATTTCAACATCAGCAATGTGAATGTGCCAATCAGGGAAGAACGTCCCTACTTGCAACCTTTGGAAGAGTCCTGTATGCTTGAAGATGGGACCATAATGCACCTATTCTGACCAGCCCACATTAATATCAGTAAGCATACCTGGTGATCTACTACTGCTTGCATAACCATGAAAAGTACCTTTTTCATTTTATGTACTCATGGCAAGGAGAGGTAGTGCCAGAACAGCAATATGCATCCAGTCTATTGCTCCACCACAGTTTGGGAAGCCCACTGTTTCAAATCCATCTACTATTTCCTGCACATTGCTAAGAGTCTTAGTCCTGTGCAGCAGAAGACGTTTAATGGCTTTGTGCATTTGGATGACAAAAGCTCCCACTGTGGATTTCCCACTCCAAACTGGATAGCCCACTGACTGATTGCAATCTGAAACAGCAAGCTTTCAGAGCACAATTGCTTCTTGCTTTTCCACTGTCAATCCATCAGTCATTCTAGTGTCCCTGAACTGGAGGACTGGGGAGAGCTCAGCACACAGATCCAGGAATGTGGCCTTCCATATCTGAAAGTTCAGCTCATCATCCCAAATCTACATTTTGATGGGATTCTCATCACTTAATGCTCACTTCTTAGCCCCAGAAGCACCAATACACAATGTGGAGAAGCTCCATGAATGCCAGCAACAACCTGATATTTCTATGTACTGTGTCCATCATCCATTCCTCGGCATCTCATCTTCATCTCCACACCAGCCATTGTAGCAGTAGTCACTGAATCTCTCTAGACACAGAAAAATCATGTGTCCTTTATTAGCAATGTTCATGAGAATTGTAGTGAGCTGTGCAGGGATCCTGCTTCTTTCAGAGAGATGGCAGAGACCAAAAAGTGGCATAAGGAAATATTGGAACTTTAAAAATGGCATTAAAATTATGGGAGGGAATAAGCACTATGAGACAGAAAAAGTGACACTGTGGGAACTTGAATCCTAGTTCCCAGAAATCCCTGGGCAAATTACTGGTATCCCACAAAGCACTGCAAAAATGTCCTGGAAGAGAATGCGCCAGAGGCACACCGGGATACCTACGCATGGAACGCCGCATTTGCTAGTGATGAGGATGCACAGCTCAGATGCAAGCAGCCAAGTGTGCACTTGCCTGAGCATCACACATACATTGGCAGTTGTAAGCCGACACAAGTTGAGTCAACCAATGACTGATGTATACACACAGCCTTAGTGGAAGTGCTCTAAAACAGCGGTTCTCAAACTGTGGGTCAGGACCCCAAAGTGGGTGGCCAGGGCTGGCATTAGACTTGTTGAGGCCAAAGCCAGAGGGCTTCAGCCCTGGGTCACAGGGCTCAGGTTACAGGCCTCCAGCCTGGGGCTGAAGCCTTTGGGCTTCTGCTTTGCCCCCCCCCCCTCCCGGGGCAGTGAGGCTTATGTGGGCTCAGGCTTCAGTCCCCCCTCCTGGAGGCAGGGAGTAATTTTTGTTGTCAGATGGGGGTCATGGTGCAATTACGTTTGAGACCCCCTGCTCTAAAAGAATCAATTTTTTGGCTGACTTTTGTCTGTAGTTGGCTCTTTGCTATCACTTTTCCTGTCAGTGAGTTGGATGCTCAAAAGACAGTAGATTTATCATCCTTACTGTGTTTGTACAGAAATAACTTCCCAGATGACAACAGTTACTCTCTCTATTTGGCTCCTTCTTTTCCTTTGTTAACTTGCCTAAGCCCATCTTGTTACACACGGCCCATGTGTGTCAATGGAAATATGCAGAGAATGCTGATAATTTATCACTGACACCAGTGAGGTTCTCTTTAATCCTTGCACCTTTTACTTTGTATAATAACCAACTTACAGTACTGGCTGGGCAAGTGCTGCTTTTTGCACACACACTTCTTGACAGCTCCCAATGGTTGTTGTTCCTCCTACATAGAGAGAGTTCTGGCTCAGGAAATTGTCTCCCCCAGAAATTATCACAGCTCTAGATCAAAAATTTAAGTGTGATGCTGTAACCTTAACAGCAGTCACTGGAATAAATAGATCCTCACCCAATACATGACGGGGTGTGTCTGGGTAACCAAATTCAATCTCTAATTAGAATTCTTGTGTGTCAGACCTTTATTACAGGAGTTTCTCCTAAGAGGCCTATGTTCATCAATTAAGGGCACTTTTGGAAGCGCCCTGTGCCTGACAAGCTGTTCAAAGAAGTGAGGGGACTTTCCTGATGTCCTGCCACCGTTGTCACTGTGCATACTACACCATTTAGAGTGCTGGAACGGCTGCAAATATCATTCCATCTGGCACACCGAAACATTAAGGCTCTTTAGTTAGTAGAGTTTAGGATGAAAGAAAAATAAAACAGGTTCAAATTTACCAAGTGCGCCAATGGTGCAATCACTACTGCTGGATCTGCCCGGGAGCAGAGTGCCAAATGTAGACAGCAGAGTAGGAAGTACTCTTCTTAAGCCACTGAAAATCCCAACAGGCCCATATAAAAAGAGCCTCAGGGCACAGTAGGGTCAGTAGCTGCCTGGAGATCAAGGAGAGAGGACTGTGTCTGGAATAGGCTGCAACCTTATAGCACCTTGGACAGAGCAGGAACCTGGGGAGAAGAGAAGGAGCTCTGGGCAGGCTGCTGATACTGAGGAGGGGGCTGTGGCCGCAGGGAAGTGGCTCAGGGACATGCAGCAATAGGCGAGCCAAAGAAACACAGTAAGTGACTGTGGTTTGGAGGGTCCCTGGGCTGGACTGGGACCCCCCCACCGCTTACCACTGGGGAAGCGGCAGGACGAGGAGCTCAACTCCCTCGGAAAGGGGGAATACAGACAGTGACACGGCCAGAGGTCTGAGCCACAAAGAGGATGCTGCAGTTCATGAGGTGGCGAGAGGGGCTGCAGGAAGACGATGGAGATCGCATGACCGCGTGCAGACAGTGGACAGGGGCGTCGGCCTCAAGCTAATCCCCAAACCAGCGAGCAGGAGGCGGTGAGTGACGTGCACTGTGACAGACGATTTCTCAAAAGCCACCAAGAGGCAAAATTCACTAATTCACTTCACTGCATGTACAACTCTGAAATCATTGAGAATAACGCACTTCTAAATTTTTATTGTTTTTAAAGGTACCCAAGAGGACATCAAAGCCAGAGCTTATTTACCTTATCTTTTATAGAAGTTTAACAGCTTAAAGAGTAGATGTTTAACAGTTCCCAGCAAAAAAGGTTCAAGGGAACGCAGGAAAACCCAGATAATATGTACAGAAAATTTTTATAAAACATTTTATTGGAAGCCCTACATTCCTTTTTGAAGACTAAGTACAGTGCTGAGCCTGTAAAAATAGACACAGTTAAATAGGAACACCTTGGGGAGAAAAAAAAAGTGACAAAAAATAAAGGATGGGATATATGTGAAATAGCAGCACACTGTGAAACTGGCATAGTTCAATTCTAGAACGCAAAATGCTTATTTGGGGTGGGGGATTGGAGAAGGGGACACACGACTGAGAACCGTAACATGATTAAATTGTATATCAAAGAGAATGTGTAGGATAAAGACCCATTCTTAAAATAATGAAATCCATTTAACTGGCAGAGACCTCAGATGGAAACAAAAATGCATCAGTTAAACAATCTTCCTTGTGATCCTTCAGAAACCCCATTTACCACTGAGCATACTAAGTGGTTTACTTCTATCTCAAAAATATTCACTGAAGCAAACAACTTAAAGAGTTATATAATGATCTACATATATAATGGATATATAATGCCAGATTTGATGTATTTAGCAGTCATAATAGCATAGGAAAGCAGATGGTCATCTCTACTATATTTAAACCTGTATAACAGAATCTGTTCTCAAGTCTGTTTGCACACAATTGACTCGATGAAACTTTTTGAGCGCTGCCAAGAGTAATTTTTTTTTAAATGAAAGTTTGAGCCCAGTTCTTTCAAACTATGTTGCAGTGAGGAGGACACACCTGTTTGTTCTTTAGAGAGAGACAGCAACAGTGATTTGTTTGAAAACTGGTACAGAGCTGACAAGAGCCTTTGTTTGATTTAACTCACCCTATGCCTTGCAGTTTTCTCGGAAAAGTATTACATCAGTCAGGGTTCATTAGGGTAAGCAATATAGATAAGCCTCCTAACAGACTTGGGATGGTGGCAAAAGTGAGATGTGCTCCTGTGGCCCTCACTGATGTTAAACTACAGTATATTCCAATCCTCTGTGGGGGCCAAATCCATTCCTGCAGTAACTCCAGTGGGTTTACTTCTGTGACAAGTTTAGTTCAGAGTCCCTTTGGGAAATTGGTGAGTTTGCTGCCCAGACTATTCCAGGCACCAAGTGACCAGAGGAGAAAGAAAGATGTCTGAGAGTATGTCTAAACTGCAATTAGACACCCATGGCTGGCCTGTGCCAGCTGACTCAGACTCGGGCTAAGGGGCTGTTTAATGGTGGTATAGATGTTCGGGCTCAGGCTTCAGCCTGAGCGCTGGGATCCTCCCTCCTTGCAGGTCCTACAGCCCATGCCCCAGCCCAAGCTCAAACGTCTACACCACCATTAAACAGCCCCTTAGCCTGAGATCTGTGAGCCTGAGTCAGCTGGCACAGGCCAGCCATGGGTGTCTAATTGCAGCATAAATCTACCCTCAGAAGCCATGTGCATATGATGCACAATGGGGGCTGGGATGTGTATTTCCAAGGCCAAGCCTTTATAAAATCCTACCATTACACCTTCGACCTCTGTTTCTAACTAGGCCAAGCATTCCTGAGCTTCAGCTGAGACCAAAAGCACAACTGGAAGTGTCAGAATACCATATTAAAGGTTCTTCCCCTATAATATGTCCGACCTGGCCAGATGCAGGAAACACTGGAAATCTCACATGATACCCTGTTCTCCTGAGAATTCCCACCTGATTCTGCAGGCAAAAAAATGTTTCAGTACTTTGGAGGATTACCCAATTTTTCTGGGGCCTTATCCAAACCAAACCTCTGAACCAAGGTTGACCTATCACTGATCATTATACCAGATAAATATTATTTCCATTCACACGGCTGAACTTTAAATTACGGTTACAACTGAGCAAGTAAATGGCAATGAAGAATTTACTTAGCCTCATTTCTCTGCTAATGGAATATCTAACTCTATATCTGTGATTTCTATGAATGTATTAGTTTCTCATATTTGTTCTATAGATATCTTTGTCTGTCTAGCTATATATAGTCTATATAAAAAAATGTCTTTCATCCTATGTGGTGATCAAATGCTTGAAAGCACTGTGACTGAACTGGTAAGTCACATGGCATTGTTTCTGCTCCCTAGCTGGATGAACAAGACGTTTCAAGGATGAAGACTTACAACACAAAGTTGGTTTCTGCAAGAAAATACTTGCACATGCAAATCTGTAATATATTTTCCATGATTGTTTTTGCTAGTAAGACTGAGTCTGTTTGCAGAAAGTGAACACAAAAGGCTAAAGTGAATTAGATTAGAAGTTTGGATGAACTTCATACAAAATATTTTCTTTAACTTCCCTAGCTCAAAGATTTCATCTCATTTTCATCACTATAGTTATTGAGCAGTATTAATATTAAAATTATGCTAGCATGCTTTGATACCCATCAAGATCAGGGGCTCTAGTGTCCTAAATCCATACACAAACACAAGAAAACACTCCTTGCTCCAAAGGGCTTATGTAAATGTATATTAAGGCCTGGCCATACATACTAGTTCTTCTTACTATACAACTGTATTCTCAAGCCTGCTGGAAGGCTCAGCCTAGGCAGATATTGCCTTGGAGATTAGAAGAAAAGCTTTAAAGTGCCTGAGCAGAAACAGAATACCATTATCATTATTCATTAATACCACAGCTTTTGATTTACACTGCTTATTGTAAACTTAAAAGAGACAGATCAATAATTTAAAGTGTTCATGAAAACTCAGCTACATATAAACATCAGAGCCCTGCACTGCCAGTTCTGAGAGCTCGCTGAAGCTGTAAGAACAGTGTGCCAGCAGAATGGTTTATGCATACATTCAGACAGACACTAACCAGACACTGTATGGATTCAAGTTGATGACAAAGATTAATTACACCAACCTGCTTAAAATCATACCCAGCAAGATATCCACTTAAATTTCACTGGGGGGGGGGGGGAGGAGAGATTAAATGGCCATCAGTGTATTGTATTCTATTAACAGTTGGGGTAGAACCTAATGCCAGCTTGGAAGAGCACAATCATTACTAGCTATATGGAAAGAAAAATACAACAGGGGCATATGAGGTATTGCCCAAACAATACCAAGCAGCAGAACCACATAGTGTTTCTGGTTTTCCACAAAGCTAACGACTCTCATACAGAAAATTAAATTATAAAAATGATTTACATTCTTTAACTAAGTGTCCTATTTTTGGGAAGATTCATAGCTGAGAAAGGAGGGACATTTTTAAATTACTATTGTTTGTACAGCCTCAATGATGTGCTCAATGTTTTAGACAGGCAAGAAGAAATAATCTCTGTCCCAAAGAGTTTACAATCTAAGTAGACATCATGCAAATGAATGGAGGAAAAGAAGATGAAAAAAAAAGTAGTGCGATTTATCTGTGAAGTCTAGCACAAGTCTTGTTAATTCCACAACTGCATATGCACACAACTTAATTATAGCTCCTAGAATTAATATTTTGGGAGCACAGCACAATCAGTTCTGATTTTAGAGTACTGTACTGGCTAATGCAGTATGTTGCATTACTACCCTTTCCTGGACAGAAAGTTCAAGTGTGTGCACCCATAGGAAACTGCCACCCTTTGTTGGCAGCAGGCTACAATACATTAAGCTATATTATTAGTACATAGGGTAGTTTAGGTTGGACATTAGGAAAAAAACTTCTTAACTGTCAGGGTGGTTAAGCACTGGAATAAATTGCCTAGGGAGGTTGTAGAATCTCCATCATTAGAGATTTTTAAAAGCAGTTTAGACAAATATGTGTCAGGGATGGTCTAGACCAGTAGTTCCCAAACAGGGGTAAATGTACTCTTGGGGGTACATAGAAGTCTTCCAGGGGGTACATCAACTCATCTAGGTATTTACCTAGTTTTACAACAGGTTACATAAAAAGCACTAGCGAAGTCAGTACAAACTACAATTTGTTCATACTGCTGTATATACTATACACTGAAATGTAAGTAATATTTATATTCCAATTGATTTTATAATTATATAGTAAAAATGAGAAATTTTTTTACTGATAGTGTGCTGTGACACTTTAGTATTTTTATGTCTGATTTTGTAAGTAGTAATTTTTAACTGAGGTGAAAGTTGGGGGTACACAAGACAAATCAGACTCCTGAAAGGGGTACAGTCGTCTGGAAAGGTTGAGAGCCACTGGTCTAGAAAATACTTAATCCTGCCATGAGTGGAGGGCACTGGACTAGAAGACCTCTCAAGGTCTTTCCAGTCCTATGATTCTGTAGTTGTCTGTTTTTCTTTCTGTTATGGGTTGATTCATATCAATAATATGGCATTAGTTTTTGTTTTATGATCACTGTAGTTAACTGGACTACTTAATATTATAAGTCCTTGAAAACTAGAGTAGTCAAACAATATTATAAAGTTCTTAATATGGTTCTACAAATGCACCTTTCTAAGGTACCTTGTGGTTTTTTTTTTCTATAAAAGCACAGGTTAAAATTATGCTGCTAGGTAGACAAGCAATTTTAACGTTTAAAAAAATGAAAAATGATTGAGTGATATCTGATTTTGAAAGGCTGTAGAGAACAGTAACACACTTGGAAAGTAACTACAACTACAATTTTGGAACAGTTCATAAATGCACACTTTGCGGATGTTAGGCAATTATAAACAACTAAATCAATACAGCATAGATTCTGAGCCAATTTGGGTTGATGCAACTGAAAATAAATACAAATACTTGATCAAAGTAGCTAAGCTGCCAATCCACAAAAATTGAGAGTGAGAGTGAAAGACAGCCACTACAGTGGAGAAAGGGAAGACAAACGAGACTCAAAAATAGATTAAATACAGACTACAGTTAACCAGGAGAGAGAGAATGAGAATGAATTTCATCTATGGAAGATTGATCAAAATAAGGTAAACATCTGACTATTATACGTAAAAATGAAGTCTCTGTCTCCTTTTACACAATAGGGAAATGCCAAGGCCAGCATTAGCCTATGTCCTGGCTTTTAGCACAGTTATTAATTATGATGAAATCATGCTGAATAATCTCTTTGGTTCCTGTCTCATCCAATTTAAAACTAAGGCTTGCCTGGCAGACAATGAAAACTATGTTCACATGTTTTCTTGGAAGAGCCACCACCTGTTCAGATAAACTCTCTCAAACTTACAGATATTAAGTGATACATAACTGTGTAATTTTATGAACAATAAACCTCCCTTTTCATTACAAAGACACAGACACAGAAACACATCCATCTCCATCCTATTATGCTGTAAATGACAACTCCCTTCCTCTACTGACAGTGTCGTGGGAGCACCTCAGATCAGATGAGTTTTGCTTGGCTTCAAACTAAGCACGCACATTCAATATCCCAAAATTTTAACTAGGCACCAAGTGGGAACAATCATATTCTAACTGGTTCCCCAATTCTGCTGCTTCATAGTGTAGACAGGGACCTTAATTTTGCTTTAATGATCTTAAAGCAGGGGTAGGCAAACTTTTTGGCCCAAAGGCCACATCGGGGTTGGCAACTATATGGAGGCCCAGGTAGGGAAGGCTGTGCCTCCCCGAACAGCCTGGTCCCCGCCCCCTCCCACTTCTCACCCCCTGACTGCCTCCCCTCAGAACCCCTTACCCATCCAACCCCCCCAGCTCCTTGTCCCCTGACCACTCCCTCCCGGTACCCCCTGCCCCAACTGTTCCCCCCAGGGCCCCACCCCTTATCCAAACTCCCCCTGCTCCTTGTCCCCTGACTGCACTGATCCCTATCCATCACCCCGACAGGCCCCCCCAGAACCCACGACCCATCCAACCCCCCTTGCTCCTTGTCCCCTGACCGCCACCTAACCACTCCCGGGACTTCCATGTTTATCCAACCGCCCCCTGCTCCCTGTCCCCACTGCCCCCCTTATCCAACCCCTCCCCCTTACCATGCTGCTCAGAGCGGCAGGACTGGCTTATTGGAAAGCCTGGGAGATGGGTGGGTGCAAGCCGTGCTGCCCGCACGGCGGCATGGCTGCGAGGGAGGGGGGACAGCAGGGGAAGGACCAGGGGCTAGCCTCCCCAGCTGGGAGCTCAAGGGCTGGGCAGGATTGTCCCGCGGGCCACATGTGGCCTGCGGGCCATAGTTTGCCCACCTAGGTCTTAAAACCTATAAGGAGGCAGACCTGTTGAAAGTCTCTAAGAAAGGCTAAAAGAAATAAAAAACAAGGGTGATGTCATGATAGGTGTCCACTATAGAGCACCTAACCAGGAAGAAGAGGTGGATAAGCCTTTTCTTAAACAACTAACACAATCATCCAAAGCACATAACTTGGTAGTGATGGGGGATTTCAACTACTCAGACATCTGTTGGGAAAATAATGCAGCAGGGCACAGGTTATCCAGAAAGTTATTGGAATGCACTGGAGACCAATTTTCCATTACAGAAGGTGGGGAAACCAATTAGGGGAGAGGCAATTCTACATTTGATTCTGATAAACAGGGAGGAACTAGCTGAGAATGTAAAGGAAGAAGGCAGCTTGGATGAAAGTGATCATGAAAGGACAGAGTTCATGATTCTAAGGAACAGGAAGAGAGAAAAGAGCAGAATAAAAGACAATGGACTTCAAGAAGGCAGATTTTCACGTACTCAGAGATTTGGCAGGTAAGATCCCCTGGGAAGCAAGTCTAAGGGAAAAAAGAGTATAGGAGAGTTGACCGTTTAAAAAAAAAAAAAATTAAGAGCACAAGAGCGAACTATCCCAATGAGTACGAAAGATAGAAAGAAAGGCTTAACCCGGAGATTGCTTGAAGCTCAAAAAAGAAGTGGAAACTAAGTCAAATTATGAAGGATGAATTAAAAAAAAAAAAAAAAAAAAAAAAAAACACCAGGAATATGAAGGGACAAAATTAGGAAGGTCCTGGCAAAAGATTAGCTTTAACTAGATTTAACATAAAACGTAACAAAAAATTTTTTATAAATACATGAGAAGCAAGAGGAAGACCAAGAACAGGGAAGACCCAGTACTCACTAAGGCAGGAAAGACAATAACCAAAAACGTACCAATGGCTAAAATATTATATGCCTTTTTTATTTCAGTTTTCACCAAAAAGTTAGCAGTGATTGGACAAGTAACACAGTGAACTTCAGTGTAAATGGGATAGGATCTGAGGCTAAAATAGGGAAAGAACAAGTTAAGAATTACTTAGACAAGTTAGCAGGGCCTGATGAAATACATCCTAGAATACTTAAGGAACTGACTGAAGAGATCTCTTAGCCATTAGCAATTATTTTGAGAACTCTTAGAGGGCAGGAGAAATACCCAAGGACTGGAAAAGGGCAAATATAATGATCTATAAAAAGGGAAATAAGGATAACCCATGGAATTATAGGCTAGCCAGCTCAACTTCGGTACTCAGAAAGATAACAGAGAAAGTAATCAAACAATTTGTAAGCACCTAGAAGAAAGAAAGGTCATAAGTAACAGTCAATGTGGATTTGTCAAGAACAAATCATGTCAAACCAATCTAATATTCTTCTTTGACAGGGTAACAAGCCTTGTGAATGGGGGGGAAAGTGGTAAATGTGGTACCTTGACTTTAATAAGACTTTTGATACAGTCTCACAGGATCATCTCATAAGCAAACTGAAGAAATATAGCCAGGAAGAACCTACTATAAAGGTAGGTACATAACTGGTCAGAAAACCATATCCAGAGAGTAGGTTATCAGTGGTTCACAATTGAGCTGGAAAGGCATATCAAGTGGGGTCCCCCAAGGATCTGTTCTGTTTTATTCAATATCTTCATAAGTGATTTGGATAATGTTATAGAGAGTACACATATAAAGTTTGTGGATGATACCAAGCTGGGAGGGATTGCAAGCGGTTTGGCGGACAGGATTAGAATTCAAAGTGATCCTGACAAACTGGAGAAATGGTCTGACACAAACACAATGAAATTCAATAAGGAAAAAATGCAAAGTATTATATTTAGGAAGGAATAATGAGTTGCACACATACAAAATGGGAAATGATTGCCTTGAAAGGAGTATTGCAGAAAAGATCAGGGGGTTATAATGGATCACAATCTAGATATGAGTCAACAATATAATACTGTTGTAAAGAAAGCAAACATTATTCTGGGATTTATTAGGAAGAGTACTGTAAGCAAGACAGAAGACGTATTTCTTCTACTCTATTCAGTGCTGATAAGGCCTCGAAGTACTGTGTCCAGTTCTGGGCACCACATTTCGGTAAAAATGTGGACAAAGTGGAGAGAGTCCAGAAGAGAGCATTGAAAATGATTAAAGGTCTAGAAAACATGACCTACAGGAAAGATTAAAACAGACCCACTTTTTTCAATCTGGAGAAGAGAAGACAGGGGGTGGGGTGGGGAGAGAAGCACATGATAACAGTTTTCAAGCATGTATAGGGCTGTTATAGAAAGAAGGGTGATAAATTGTTCTCCCTAACCAGTGGGGACAGGACAAGAAGCAATGGGCTTAAATTGAAGCAAAGGAGATTTAGATTAGACTTGGGGAATAAACTTCCTAACTATAAAGCACTGGAACAAATTATCTACGGAGGTTGTGGCATCTCTGTCATTGGAGGTTTTTAAGAATGCGTTAGACAAACACCTGTTAGGGATAGTCTAGATAATTTAGCCCTGCCTCAGTGCAGGGGACTGGACTAGATGATCAAGGTCCCTTCCAGTCCTACATTTCTATGAAGGCCTCATCCCACAAGATGCTGAGGGTTCACATCTTTCAGGATTGGGCCCTTAACGTATTAATTTTAAGTACTGCTTAACAAACACAACACACAGCAATTGTATATTTTTGTAAATAATTTTTAATAAATTAGTAATTTTGTAATGTGAAAGTTGAAGCAAAATGAGGAATAATGACAAGATTCTAAATACTCCACCGAAGAAAGAGGATTCCTCCCTCCATCCTTCCCCAGTAGGGAAGGAAATGAATTTGGGAAATGTTTGGGGTCCTTCATCTTTCCCCTCATAAGTCGATGTAATTTAAAATTAGTTGTACAAATGAACTAAGGTCCTCAGAGTCAGTGATTCATCATGTTGTGTTCACTAAAAACCACCATGCCCCTAATATATCATGGCAAGGCAAAAGTTGAACATCTTGGGGTGAATGGAACCCCCTATATACTATACAACCCCCTATATTCCACCAATATATTCACAGCAAAAATCACCCAAAAACTGTCTTGATATTACTGGATATTATTTATTTCAGTTTAAATTTTTTTAAATGGATTTAGTTTCCTCTTAGCAATGAATAACTCCTACAGCTGTTCTGTAAAAGAAATTAAGACAATAGAAAAAATCATTGACATTGGACCTAACTTTGTTTTTTAGTGCTGTCTGCTAGTGTTTGAAACAGACATCTTTTCACTTCAAATCACAGTACATAAATTCAAAAAAAAAAAAAAATCCCTCTTGCAAGGTCATTACTGGTTACGATTTAGGTAGTACATTAAAGCTGCTCCAGTAATATTTCCTGGGCTTGGCTTCTATATTTAACCCTCTGGTATTATAACCTGTGTTTTCCCACTCAGTAGTTTTTCTTCAATCAAATCTAGCCAGAAAGAGGATTAGCTGGAACCCAGTGGAGTGACCGGGCCTGGGTTCCCTTACCAATCTCCTGAGAGACTTAAGAACAGACAAGGTTTTTCAGACTACCTGGGCACCATAAACTGATTGACAGCCCGAGACTGAGAAAACTCAGGTGCAACGCTCCACATGGCTAGAGCAGGCCCCATTCCACCAACACACCAGCCCACAAGGCCCTCAGTTTAAAACTGAGAATAATATTCGTAATAAATAGAGTGCTAAAGTATGAGCCAGGCTACTGCAGGAGCACAGCCACCAATATTTCAAACATATATTCATATTTAATGACAAAAGTTTCCACTGACTATAGTACAGAAGCCCCAAAACATCTACATACAAAAACACCTTAAGAGAACCATAACAGAAGAATGATTCCTACATACCGAGGGAAAAAAATACCATAAACCATATACTAATCAGGAGCAGGGAGAAAATAGCCATTTAATTATTTTTATTTATTACTTGTGCTGAGATAGATCCCAAGGGCTACAATTACAAAACCATTGAAAGGCTCTGTGAAAACATACAGGAAGACAGTCCCAGCCTCAAAGAACTTTAATCTAAACAAACATATGAAGGACAGGAAAAAGGAAAAACATCAGAGCACAGTGGTCAGGATGGAAAAATGCACACACTTTTCTAGCGCACACTATAGCCGGTCAATGATTATTTCCATTATCTCAAATTCCATATTAAAATCATTTATCCTACCACTTCTCTCCCATCTTCCTGTTTTTCATGTTCCTTTTCAAATAAATTCCCTCTAAAAGGGTACCATCTCAGCATATGCCAGTATTAATCGTCTAATAAATATTTAACTTGGTCATCAATTTCCATCTAACATAGATCTTTGTATCTTAAACAATTTGAACTTGAAAGGATTCTACTTCAATTTCACTTCCCTGGATGAGTTATAGTAGCCTGCTCTTCCCTCAAGCACCAAAAGATTAGTACCCAACAGCCACAGGAAGCCCACAAAGCTACAGAAGCCCAACTTGTTTTAGTAGTCAGTGGGGTCAGGAAGCTTCTCCACATGCTGGAGTCACTCTGCAGCCCCAGGCATATGTCAATGCATCTGAGACATCTGGGTCACATTTTCAAGCTGTCTTTTGTATCCATGAGGACTAAGAACTGTGGTGTTGTTGTTTTTAAGAAAGCTAAGTATCATTTGAGCCCAGGAACCTGGGGAGCAGACACATGACCACAGTGTCCATGCCCTCAACCTGGCCTTGCACTTGTCTGCTCTTCAGCCTGTGCTGTATTGTGAGATAGTGAGGTTTGCATCTGCTATTGGGTAAACTGGGAGCAGCTGAGTCTGGATAATTGGTTCAAGAGTGTGGCCTGAGGGGTGGAGAAGGCAGCCTACTGATTTAGTCATGAGTGTTAGGACAATTCTGAGACAGATATTAGGACAATTCTCAGCAAGAGACTGGGGAAAAGAAAAATCAACCCTGATTTTCATGCTCTCTGTTGTGGAGGTAAAGCTGGGAGCAGGAAAAGGAGCCTTTCAAAATCTCCTTAACCAATACGTGGATCTCATCAGCTCTACTGTGGAATCAAACTGAGCCAATGTATAAATAGCCCTCAGGGCCTTTTCCAGTAGTGTCGTCAGCCTAGTTCTCATAGCTTACAAGGCACTAGGAGCATCAGGAGCAAAAGCAGCATCTGGACATAAATATAACAGCAGCCAGGCTGGATGGAAACCAATTAAGGAGTAGGGTCATGGAGTGATCACATAGGTCTCATAAAAATCAGAAAGAAAAGAGACTGACCATAAAATGGTGGACCAGACACAGGGATGGTTGCTGGGACAGACAGTGGGATGGGATGTGGCAGAAGCTAGGACGGGACTTACATGCCAGCACCTGCCTCACCAAAAATGGGAAGGGAAAAAAAAGCTCCACAAAAATCCAGATTCACTGATAGCAAAGGGAAAGAAAACAGGAGACACAAAGCACAGGAAGAACCCGAAATAAACAACTGTGCAGCTAATATGAGAAAGGGAAACCACTTTTTCTGTTCCACTGTTCCAGCCAACAGGGAGTGAAGAAAGAGACTGTGCAGTGTCAGTTACTAAAAGTCTTTCCATCCAAACGTGAGGGAGTAAGACTTCTGCCGAAATCTGGGACAATGGAAAGAGACGGCAAAGACATTATCACAGCTCTCCATGGCACTATTACCCTACCGGCACAAAGCCCAGTCCTGTGAGGTCAGCACAACACCTGAGTGAAAGATGAAGGTTGGCCTCTCTTCTCAGAAGGGACTGGAGACTTCAGCACAGCGGGAGCAAAGTGTCTGGGAGCACCACTTCCCGGCTCAAATAAATCCTTATGAACAAATCCTTTTAGTGCAGAATGAGCTGGTGATGTGTATAAAGGTCTGTGTGTAAAGATGACTGAGTGAAAAGAGAGGAACAAGTTCAGAGAAATCCCTACATCAGTGTAGCTATGAAGATGTATTCCATTTCTCAGAGCTTGGAACATGGTGCCAGGTTACAGTTATACCCTGGAGACAATGGTCCAGGGGCTGGAACTGTGGATTTTTTGGATTACTTTCCAATTAAATTGGGAGATCAGAAAAGTGATTCCAGAAGGGATGGGAATTTGCTTCTTGCAGCTTGGATCATGGGTCAGTTTTGGCTCTCTTTCCCACTGAGGAAGGGATTTCAACCTTACTAATAATTTCCTTGAGTTGACCAAGTCTGATATTTTTCTGCCAGCCCTTTGCATCTCACAGAGGACTGGACAGTTCTCCTCATCCCCTGGTGTCACGTTATTGATTTGAACTGGGACCATATAGAACATGGTTGCAACCAAAGTCCTATAGGCACCACATCTTGTATAAAGGGTGTCAAATGAGGTGTCTAAGACAAGGTTATGGTTTGCTGGTTATGATTATGCTGTCTATATGTGTGTCAATTTTGTAGTTGAAGTTATGAATATTGGCTCTATGCTGTCTGTATTTCAAACTTATGCTATGCTTCTGGGAGACATCCCAGACAAGTTGGTGTTAGCTCTGCCTAGCCTGCCTGATGGCCCATTAAGGACCATCAGCTATACAACTGACCCATTGAGAGAAGGCAGATACGCCTTGTAACTCAGCAAAGTATGCAGGAACTTGCCCATGTGACTCCAGACTCCATTTTGCTGTTATTTTCCACAGTAAGAACAAAGAGATGTTATTACACCTGGAAAATACTTTAAAAGGCTGATGCCTCATCTCCATCTTGTCTTCAGTCCTGCTTCTTACCTCCGGAGGGACTTTGCTACAAACTGAAGCTCTGAACAAAGGACTGAGGACCCATCCCAGCTGGGGATGTACTCCAGAGACTTGATTTTGAAGCTGCAGTTTATTTCATCACTGCTACAAGCCTGAACCAAGAACTTTGCCATTACTGCATGTAATTGATTCCATTTAACCAATTCTAGCTCTCATCTATATCTTTTTCCTTTTATGAATAAAACTTTAGATTCTAAAGGATTGGCAACAGCGTGATTTGTGGGTAAGATCTGATTTGTATATTGACCTGGGTCTGGGGCTTGGTTCTTTGGGATCGAGAGAACCTTTTTTCTTTTACTGGGGTATTAGTTTTCATAACCATTTGTCCCCATAATGAGTGGCACGGGTGGTGATACTGGGAAACTGGAGTGTCTAAGGGAATTGCTTGTGTGACTTGTGGTTAGCCAGTGGGGTGAGACCAAAGTCCTCTTTGTCTGGCTGGTTTGGTTTGCCTTAGAGGTGGAAAAACCCCAGCCTTGGGCTGTAACTGCCCTGTTTTAAGCAATTTGTCCTGAATTGGCACTCTCAGTTGGGTCCTGCCAGAACCAGCATCATTACACCTGGAAACAGACAATTAAAGATCATCTCCCATCTGAGGAAACCTGAATTCTGTCCTTCCTAAGTCCTCAGGTGGAGAGAATTGGGGGTGGAGGGATTGACCCCTGTAAAGTCCAAGCCCACAGGTGCATTTGACAGAACAATCCTCATTCTCTCAAACCTAAAACAAGAGATTGCATATTAGATTAATGGGGTGAGGGCTGATCTCTATGGGATAAAACCCTCCTCTTCCCCAGGTATAACAAGTGTGGGCTTCTCTCTGGGATTAGTTGCTGACATTTGACCCTTGGGTAGCTGTTCAATCTGTACTAACAGGTCAACTGTAAGGGAGAAACAAGACATACCCCCTTACAGAGGATAGACAGCACTCAGAGCAAGCAGCTATGCTGTGCACTCCAAAGAATCTTGCCCTGTGATGTCCAGGTCACAGTAGGGGGACAAAAGCTAGCTCTTTGTCTCAAAGGGCACCTTGACTTAATGCACTGAGTTGAAGAGTGAAGAAGAGGAGTCAGGGAAGCAAATCCAACCAAATTCCACATTCAAGGTGGAAGTCAGTGTCTGATCTCAAATGTTTCCAGGCTTAATCCTCCTCTGGGGACCTTTGTCCAACTGCTCTGTGACGAAAAAATACATCTCCCACTGAGTTTGCCAACCATCCCAATTAATCCCCTCATTTGGAGAGGCATAGCTGCAAGATGCAGAGTCACCCGCTGAAGCTGTGAAAATCTGCCCCCTTGCTGAGAATGTGTGGTATGTTGGAACCCATGAGGTGAAAGGTCTTCATCCAGTTGGTAGAGCATTAGAACTTACATTATCTCTCAATATTTAATATCTTTCTATAAAGGAATCATTCTAATTTGAAGGCACAACCACAAGAGGGCAGAGACAACGTTGATTTTTCAACCTTGGCATTTACTGACTCCTGACGTCTTCATTTTGTTAACTGACAGACAATTCTCCAAGTGATGGAATTCTAACGTTTCAAAGTCCCAAGAGGAACTATTTCACATTCCACACTGACCTCATAGTCCATGGGTAGGAGCAGCAACTGGGATCAGGTAAGGAGGAGAAGGAAGGGGTTTCCCAGGTGAGTACTGACCATTCCATCTCTGGAGTGCTTCTGGGCAAGTGGAGGTGGGAACTGTTTTCTGTCCAGTTCTGGGCATCCCAAGTATCTAGGCGCCATTACACCATCTCCAGAGCATCATGGTGTGTAGAGAGGCCAGGACTCCTATCTGCTATTCTTGGGCTGAGGATGCATGAAGGGCATATGCTCTTATGGTGCTGGCATATGTGTAAAGAATCCATTACATTGCCACAAAGGGCTCCACAGGGCATATGGAGACCAAAACTAGGTTCTCCAGCCCTAAGTGCATAAACATCTAGGCAACTCTGCGCGTCCAGGAGGTCATTACATTTCCCAGTCCCAACAAAGCAATTTTAAGTTTTATGTCAACCTCATGGTGTCCTAGGTTGAGTTTGGTAAACCCTCCTGGTAACATTTCCTCTGTTGCTGCTGGGATAGGGAAGGTTGGCTTGCCACAGCTATCTCATTCCCCCAGATTAGTGACTTGTCTCTCTCTTTTGACCACAGCCAAAGAAGAGCCAATTAGAAAGAGAAGCCCCTGATATCTGCACACACATGTCTGAAGTCAAGTAAAAGGAAGACCAAGGAGGTTCTGTTTAACTCACTTATGGGGGAGAGTCAGAGGGACACAAAGAGACACTGTAACATGTGGCAGGAGAAGCATTGGGCCACAGAGATGACAAGTAAGGAGGCACAGCAGGAGAGAGTGGGATAGAAAGGGAGATGCATGTTCTTTACAGCCTAATCAAAACACAGAGAAGAACAAGTAAATGCCAAAGAATTTGTTCCCTTAATAGAAAGACAGCTCTGGCAAACCATGCCCACCTTTTGTCTAGTGTCCTATACTGGAGAACACATCCCTCCCTGTGCAAGGCAATGCCTCCTACTTCCCAGGACAAGGAGAGCTTTGCCGGGCAGGACTCAAGCCTCAGATGTGTGTTTAAGGCTTTCAGGATTAAATTATACCCTGTTATTTGTTGCCTTTGATACATGCTTGTTGCAGTTCATTTTAAATTGCTATGTTTGATACAGTATGATGAGGGGGATTCTTTGTTTTAAAACAAGGTTTTTTGAACAGCAATAAGCAAATCAAAGTAAAACTTGGCTCTTAAGACAGTCCGCGATTCTCAACTCTACATACTCAGGTAAAGCACTAAATGTAAAAGCCCAAACACAAAAGCATCGCTCCAGGGGCACAAGAAAAACGTCCAATAACAGTACAGATACCAACAAACACATACAATCAGTGAACAGATGAGGTAGCATTCATTTCCACAAAAGCATGTATCTTCCTAAAATACCAGAAAGTACTTTGCACTCAGGAACAGACAAAAGCACAGTATCTCTCTGGGTCTGTTTCATTCTGATTGATAATAGTTCTTAGTTAAGGCTAACACTAAGGAAGTTATGGGTTGGAGCAGAGCAAATTCTAGGAGTTTGATCCCTCTTCCCACAAGTCCCTGGTTCTTCAGGAGGTATCTCACAATCCGTTGTGGAAATCGACCAGAATGCAGCAGGTTTGGATCACTACCAGGAATTCTGTTAACCTTCCAGTGACATCTGTGGGAAATCACTATGTATTGTAGAGAGTGTGGAGTCTTAAATTTATACCCCAGGCCACAGATCATAATTTAACATGGAATTTGCACCAGATGAGTTTGGCAACCCTGTTAAAGACTATTGTAGTGTACAAAACTGATTGGATAACACAGCTCTATCACCAACTAAAACTCAGGTTTGCTTAAAAAAAATGATTTGAGAATCTGAACTTATGCAGTTAAAATAAATTTTCCTTGCTGTCCTTCTGCCCTGTGTACACAGATGTAACATTTTTATTCAGTACTTTCCTAGCCATCCAAAGACCAAGCAACTGCAAATGAAAGTATGTGGAAGGATATGAAGAAACCAGCTCCCTAATAAAATGGCTCCTTTTAAATTCCATTGCTTTCAAACAAAGACTTATAGCAGGCTGTTGATGTCCAGAGAAGTCATGCAAGACATAAATGTTAATCTGTTTATAACATGGTAATACTTGCGTAAATAGGCTAATTAAAATGTTTAAGTTTCTATTCTAAGATATTTTAAAAGACCAATAAATTATAGTAACATAAATCTGGTTCTCTGTGGAAATTTGGGGACTACAGCAAGTGAAGTGAAAACACAACTATGAAACACTAGGGTTTTCAATAGAAAAATATCTGAACATTGACAGTGACTTCACAAATAAGTTTGTAATAAAAAATATTGTTTAATTCTGAACCAAACCTTCTACTTATCCATTGGATTAGAGTTACAGGCTGGCAGAGGTCTTGGATGAAAAAGAAAATATGAAAGTGGGTTGTTTTTAGCTTTGCTGCTGAGATTGACAAACCATATCAGTTGTGCTGGTTTTAAGTACAAGTGTGAGTACACCTACTAGTTTAATACATTCCATTTAATAGCCAATAGCAAGTGATAAGTTTCAGTATCCATTGACCTGCACTGCATGCATGTATGAAGGGAGAAGTGGGATGTTTAGGGAATCCCAAAGTGATTTGATTTCAACTGAACTGGCAAAAATATTATTTTTATATTTGCTAGCCATGAGAAACATTTCATGCATCTGATACAGATTTAACATGGGTTTACCTGAACAGCTGATCTTGCATTAACAGTAATGTTGCCCCTTCCATTTTAACACAGGGGATTGTACCACTTTCTAGTTTAGCATCACTGCTGCCCCAAACCCTTCAGTCTACAATGATACAATGTGGACAAGCTGCCAAGCAGCTGCTTCTTCAGTGCCACAGAAATATTCTGAAATGTTGCCAATGGCAGTTTAGAGATAATCCTGGAGCCATGGTAGTAAGGAGCATAGAAAGTAGTTTCTTTAGAAGGGCTCATTTGAATATCTTTCCATGTTTTACATTTCCTTAAATTTGGGGGGGAGGGGGGGGGGGAGAGAGAGAGATTAAGTGCTTTATACTCAGGCCAGCATTTCCAGTTAAGGAACAGTCTAGGCCCCATACCACTGGCCAACATTAGCCTTCTATTATTTTTATGGGAATAATTTGATAGTCCCATTTAGTTGCTGATGACACGTGGCACAAGAGCATAGGATCACAAGGGAAAGAGGAATAGGGCTATAGATGTCAGACATAAGCATTAGAAGCACATGCTTAGGTACCTGCTTTTGGAGTCACATAGTGATATCAGAATATCACGTTTTTTAAAAACAAGTTTAATGGTTGCAAGTAGCTTGAAAATGTGACCCCTGAATATCATCAACGTTGATGTCTACCTGGGTTGGCAGACTGCCTCCAGCAGAAGGAGAAAGCTGCCCACTCCTACTGCACACCTCACCAGAGCAAACTGACACTCCACTGTCCTAAGGGGCTCCAGGCCTCTGGAAGGGCACCCTACAGTTGCTTGGGTGGGAGTGGTAGCTACTGATTAAGGAAATGGGGAAAAAGGACTTCCTGGCTCTGCCAGGGGAAAAGGTGCCCTCCCTCCCCCCCCCCCCCCCCCCCAAGCAGCTTGGGGGTCATACTGCTTTTCACTTTCAGCATTGAGTTTAGGAAGCTAAGCGTTTTCCAATGAGGTGGGGAGCCCTAGCCTCTACAGTGTCTAGTTTTCTATGGGAAGTGGTGGGGAGAGGCTCCTCCTTCTCAAGTTGATCTGAGGTAGCAAGGTGATAGCAGCCTGCTACGGTGACTAAGGCACCACCATTTCCATGGGGGCAGCCTGACTTCAGCCCCATTACAAACAATAAGACACGGCAGTTATCTTTGCTGGGGGCTGCCTCACTGTCACCTCCAACGTCTGCAGGCATGTTGCTTAAGACTATGTGGGGCTTCAGTCCCATTGACAGCAATGGGAGACCACAGCCATTTTGGACAAGGGCAAGACAGAAGGCAGAAAGTTATTAAAAACTATCAAACAAAATAACTTAACAAAAGCAAAAGCCTCAACACTCACAAGTGGGTGTCACTAGAAAGGACAGTCAAGGAAGAGAGCAGCCGTTCTCCATAAGAACATCAACACAAGCAGGCTACCTCAAGGGGAAGCAGGAGGGCCACCACAGATGGCCTTTCCACAGCTTCTAGAGGGTTCCTACCCTCCCTCCCTCAGCTTTTGCTGCCAGCCCCAACCTCTCTTCATGATCTTCTCCCCTCCCCTACTTAAATGAGAGCTCTCCCTGCTTCATATCCTCCCACCCCCAGCAAGGAACCACTGCTAGAGTCCAAACTAGGAAGTTTCCCTCTCCCAACTGCAGCTGCAAACTCCCCACCCCTATCACTTCCCCACATGAAACAGGGGCCAGGGATTTACAGCAACACTTCAGGACTGCCTCTGTTTGAAGCCCCAAATCAGTCCCTCTTCCCAATGTCCAGTCTCTCTCTCCCTGCTGCTCCTCAATCAATAGAAACTTCCTCATTAGTCCTTAGATCTCTACCAAATCCCCAAAATGTTGCACCACTTCAGAGACTTTTTTTTTTTTTTTTTTAAGGTGACACACATATCTGACAGAGAGGAGCTGTGGCAAAGTGGAGAAGCTAACGCTGTATTTCCAGAAACTAAACTTACTGAAATAAAATCCATAGCCCTGCATTCTCTGAGCACCACTTCAGTAGCATCTCCTTTGCCAAACAGTGGGTCACATTAGCACCCTGGCAAATCCCAGCTGCCAGAATAAACCCTTTTGAAACTTTGTTATTAAGCATTCAGCTGAAAAACTGCTTTGGGCTTAACAACGCCCCCCCCCATTAAAATGCATCTTTGAAATAAGCTACAGTAATCAGCATTTGCACCCTGCACTTTATGAGCTCTCAATACACACATATTAAAGGTAAAAATGTGCCATTCCCTTCAAGAACAAGAAAAGAAGAACTAGTAGCAAACCCCAGAGTGTAGAATACTCACCAGCTGAAACAGAGCAAGCTGTACTAAGCATTTACAACATGGCTGCTGTCAGATTGTAGCTGCATGTTGGCTCTACCAGAGTTAAGGGGCCAGCTGCAGAAAGGCATGCTGGGGGAACAGTAGCACCCATACAGCAGAGTTTGGCAGCTTTCAAGAGGAAGGTGTTGCTGTTTGTGACAACTCAGTAAGTAACTTTTATTGTTCTATTTGTGCTGCAAGATACTAAAGTATTTTCTAATCTGTATGTGCTTTGTATAATCGTGGGTTAAAGTGAAATTCATCTATTGCGGGAAGCTGGGGGTGGTAATCTACTTTTGTACCTTATGTGGCAAAATAGGAGGTTAAAGAAAGTACTTTTTTTCCCCCTCTTTATGAATACTGGGGATGGGAAAACTTAAGGAAAATGGCACAGAGTATTTTAAGTCTATGTAGGAAAAATAAGAAAGATTTTAGCAATGTTGCCAGCTCTTGTGGTGTTTTGCTGCTTATGGTTTCTTGATTCATGTATTCAAACTTTTGAATTTTCTCTTATGCCAAATGGCTGCTATTTCCCAGGGTATTGAACCTAAATGCTTGCTATTTTCTGGGGTTTTTGCTTACCCCTACTGAAGATAACCACAAACTCCCATTATTGTCATTGTGATTGAAGCCAGGTGGTGGTTGAGATGGTGTTTATTGGTTAGTGTCTAAGGGGCTGGACAGGAGCCTGTGGAGTAACTGAACAATGTGGAAAGCAAGTGGTAGAAGGAGGTGGTGCATGGGGCAAATGGAAACTATAGAGTACTGCAAAAGGAATAGATTGTGAATATTTTTAGGGAATGGTTTGTTGGAAGAGTATAGAGGGAGAATGGGAGTGTGATAGGAAACTAGGAGAAGTAGTGGGGGGTAGTGATAAATAGGCGGGGAGCTCTCAGACCCCAGTTGATAAAAGGAGTGTCTTTCTAAGTATGTAGCGGGGAAGTCTCTGTTTTTGCATGTGCATTTCAGGTTGCATTTTGAGCAATACACTTTAGGATTTTTCAGCTTCTAACCCTAAAAAGCTAATACACCCAGCTCAGACATGTTTTTATGATATTAACATGGAGATTCAATAGCTAACTCCTAGGGGACTCACTGAAAATAACTATCATTATGTAAATGGTACCGGCTATTTATTCAATAGATTGTAACCGCTCCTACTAGAAGGGAAACACATAAAAGTGGACTCTTTTTTTTAAAAAATTAGACTGTAAACACAAAGATTTTTATTTTATGCCCTGTAATAAGTTAATAGAACGACCACATGTTCAGTATTTTTACATACTGATTGACTGTTGATGTTAGGAGTTCTAGGATGCTTAGGACTTTTTGAATCAACATTTTAAATCAGGATAGCATCACGGAATTTGTTTTTTATTCTTCTAATTAGTGGGGATAATACATATAGTCTAGTAAAGGTAAATGCCACAACACAGTAAATTCTTTCAGTTGTTATGCATTGTATATGTAATTATATTACATAAATTAGTTTAGTATCATTTCCTTTGAGGGGAAACATATCTTCTTTTCAACTGAATTATTGTTACTAAACAAAAGATCAAAAATCAGAAGGAAACTAAAATATTGCTGTAACCAGTCTTATGGTCCTGTCAAGGTTTTACTTGGCTGCTGGGGAGGGAAGATAGAAGTCTTATATTACTCTGTAGCAATTCTTGTTTGCAATTTATAAACACCACTGACAGCTTGTGAAGATAGTCTAATCCAGTTGTTAAATTAAAGTTGCAAGCTACAATACAAAGCAAGGGCCTCTTAAGATAAAGCTATAAATAGTTGTGATGGTGAAGGTTGGCAGGCCCACTGGTGATCCTTCTCAGAACCTCATCGGGAATTATTTTTGTCAGAACAAATGCAGACACAAATCAGGGACCCTCTTCTATGATGCCAACATATTTCAAAGGCCTCGGATCAGTGGGTTCGTTTTTTGTACAGAAAGTGTTGTAATGCCCAATATAAAACTGAAGCTCTGAATTTCCTGGCTTTCCTCATAACCTTATTGTACTGTAATCTTCAAAAAGAAATGTGTGTGCAAGTTGCCATGATGAAGAGATTAATGCTGGAGTTGGGAAGAATTCCAACCAGAATTCCTGGAAACTGTCTATTCTCTTCAAGAAGTTGTTTAAATAAAAGATAACTCTCTTTCTCCCTTAAAAGTTGTGGTTGGAATTTTAAGTATAGTGCTTGTATTTTCTCAACTGTATCTCAATTAAATTCTTAAACCATTTTAATTCTTCTGTGTCTGCTCCTCTTTTACTTTCCCTAGATGTTGTCTATTTTTCAAGCACAGTACCACCATTACATTTGGCTTTATACAAACCAAAATGTGAACTACATGAATAAGTTACTTTCACCCCTGAAAGAAGCAGAACATAACTTAAAGAATTTACCGGTACGCTGGAGTCCTGAGTGGGGGCGTGGCCTCAACCGGAAGAGGCAATGCCTTTAAATATTTAAAGGCCCTGGGGCTCCGGCTGTGTCTGGGAGCCCCAGGGCCTTTAAATCACCCCAGAGCTACCAGCTGCAGAGGCGGTTGGGAGCCCAGGGGCTCAGGGGAGAATTAAAGGGCCCAGGGCTCCAGCTGCCGCAGAGCTCTGGGCCCTTTAAATCACTGCGGGAGCCCGGCTGCCAGAGCTCCAGTGGTGATTTAAAGGGCCCGGGGCTCCACGCAGCGGCTGGAGCCCTGGCCCCTTTAAACCACCACCACGGAAGCCAGTCCAGTCTGGCACGGCGGACCAGACCGAACCGGCTTACTTTCACCTCTGCCTTCTTTCCATTTGGAAGAGTGGAACTCTGTTTCATAGACTGTCTTCAGGGTAGCATAAAGCTATTTATTTGAGCAGGACTCTATTTGGTTTGCCTACCAAGCATTTTAATTTTGGGCATGGTTACATATAGCAGCAGTAAAGTGCTGCTTTTTCTAAGACTGTTTTTATCATGTTGTCATAGCAAAGAGACTGTTGCTGTCTGAGGAGATCTGTATAGTGTAGCCTTTTTTTAAACCAGTCCTGATGGTGATACCTTGAAAACTAAGTTTTAGTGGAGGCTTCAAAGTTGTCTTCAGTCTGCCAATTCTCATTGTAGAATTTAAGAAGTGGCAAGGCTCAAAACACATATAAATCTACAAACTGCAAATAGTTTATTCACCATTCATGAGTGGAATGACTTATCGAATGCTACAGCTAGTAAAATCAATATTGTGGTTTTGTGCATAAATGAACTAGCATCAGTTGCACAGTTGGACATACTGGGTCTGTTACATTTTTGATTCACAGTTTTAAAAAAAGCTATGTGCAATTATTGTCCTTTACTTGCAAACACACACCTAGCAAATTCATGTGCAAACAGATAAATTGTATGCACAAATGGCCAGCTTTGCATCTGTCCATTTGGATCTGCTACTCCTGCACAGAGCAAACTGAATGCCCAAATGTGTGCACATTGTTCTAAAAACCATGCCAAAATATAATAAGGTAGATTTAACACTTCTAGGAACACAGCGAGACACCAAATGAACTCTGCTAAAACCTCATGTTTGATCAAGCTAGCAGATTCAGAACAGTTTTTGTGCGGCTGAATGGCACACCTACCTTGCATAAATGTCATAGACACACGGTATCTAAATACAATTCAGGCGTGAAATGGCATTTGCTCAATTATTTTTCCATCTTGTGAACAAAGCCCCAGAGAGGGCAGTGGGAGACCTGGGTTCTTGTCTCTCCTTGCTGTGGCTTCTGGCATGTCACTTAACCTTGCTGTTCCTCAGTTCTTCCATCTATATGTAAAATGGGAATATTAATACTATATACTCTGTAAAAGTGATTTAATAGTTTACTGCTAAATAAATGTTATGCTTCTTCCCCTGTTTCACTATTTGACTTCATCTCAGTTTCTGAAATGTTTGTTTCATGCAATATTTAAAGTTTTACATGGAATAGAGCTTATACCTCCCAATACAATACGTTTTAAGGTGGCCCCAATAGCTCAGGTGATTGTGCAGATTTAAGCAATTTGGTTTTCATTCAAGGTTGTACTAATAAACAGTAAAATATTGCAGTTGATTTGAAAGATACTGAAATGTTGTATTCTTCTTTGGATAGCGAAGTAATTATAGCATTTGGCCACCTTTCCATATACTGAGGCCATCAAGGATTCCCTTCAAAATGTCTTAGGAAAGATTTGCAGCTCTCATAACATTTTACAACTATTTTTCTATAATCCACGTGGGGATGAAGTACTTGCAGAAAGTAAAAAACACATGCATATATAAGTTTGATTTATAGTCCGAGATTTCTATTATATTACAAGAAGGGATCTAAGAGACAGTCTCAGACGTACTAATGAGAGATGGGAATTCCTGTTACTCGGCTCATTGCTCTACGACAGCGGTTCTCAAACTGTGGGTTGGGATACCAAAGGGGGTCATGACCCCATTTTAATGTGGCTGGTTTAGACTTGCTGGGGCCCAGGGCCAAAGCCCAAGGACTTCAGCCCTGGGCAGTGAGGCTCAGGTTGGGCTTTGGCTTTGGTCTCCCCGCACCTGAGGCAGCAGGGCTTGGGCAGGTTCAGGCTTCGATCCCCACACCTGGGGTCTTGTAGTAATTTTTATTGTCAGAAGGGGGTCATGGTGCAATGAAGTTTGAGAACCTCTGCTCTAAGATATTTGATGACTGTAAATATACCATGTGTCATGAGAAATCACATTTACCTTTAAAAAGGAAGATGTGTTGGTGGTCTCAATCCATTTACCAGTGGATAGGTGTCTGTAGTGGTTTCTTGGAGCATACAGAACTGTAAGTCACCTTGTTTCCTCTCTGCCTTGGAAAAAGAGATTTGTCTGTGTTAAACTGAATGACAGCTCCCCGCCATCCCAGTTTGTTAGCTATCCAAACAAACTCCTCAGAACTCTGCCAGCCCTTTGCCTTTCAGATAGCACTTGGTGCCCCCAATTCCATGGCCCATTTCCAACATACACACCCGTATGAGTGTTCCTCTGCAGTATCCAGTCCATCACTGGATGCTCACAGAAATAACCAAGTCAGCTGTCTCCAAAGAGACACTATACATACCAGCCTACTGGCTCAGCTGAGGATACACACTTCAATATTATAGCACTTAGATGAATTTATAGTAAAACCAAGAATAAGTTTTTATTAACAAAGAACAAACATGTAAGTGATACTAAGCAAGGATATTAGAAATAGAATGGTTACAAATTAAAACAAAACAAAAGTAAAACACACTTCTGAGAGACTAAACTTAACTTTAGCAAGCTACAATCCTTTAGGTAAAGCAATTTTCTCACCCTCAAAGTTCTTTTGCAGAGTTTGCTTATTTTCAGTGATTTCATTTTTCATGAATCACTCACCTCCATCAGGAGTGTTCCTCAGTGAAATGGATAACTCAAGGATTCTCTTACCCCTTCTTCTTCGAAATGTATTCTTTTAAAGTGTACCTCCAAAGTCCTTCTCCCCTGCAAGTGTGCAGACACTAGGCTGACCGTGCTGTTCTTTCCCATCGTTTTGCTAACTTGCTTTTCCTGTTGACTTAACATGCAAATTGCATTCCCATTGTCTTTTGTCTTCATCATGCTCAATTTACAGTAGATAGGGAGATAACTACCCTCCCTCTAGTCTGGTAAATAACCTGTTTTTCCCTTTGTTTGGTCACAGATTTTAAAGCTTAATATCAGAAAGTACACACAGTTCCTCATACAGTGTTAGTATATAACTTTCACAATGGAGTTAATGACTAATGCATTACCAACTTGAATTTGATACCTTTCAAGACACTCTTTATAGATAAATACTATGACAGTGATATGTTAGGTGCAATGAGTTTGTCGGGTCTGATAGGAGTTGCTCTTACATGACAGTGAACCCTTTGCCAGAAGGCACTGAGGGGCTCTTAGAGTCACAATGTCCACAGCTCAAAACTACTTACTGCTACAACTGGCATCTTTGTTGGCAATGTCAGCAAAGAGGTTAAAGATTAAGTGGCCACGGAGACTGAACTACTTGCTGATTCTAGAAGAAGTACCTCTGCATCAGGGTTAAGGCATGTGTGCAGGGTGGATAAAAATCGATTTTAAAAATGGGATTCTTTTTATTTACATCATATACATTTTTGTTTTTAAAAATCTATTTAAAATTAAATTTGAAATTATGTAAACCTGTATGTTAAGGCCTAAACTTTAATCTACTAACATCATTTAATTAAATTAAAAATTAATATTAAGCAATACATGTTTGCTCTGAAGTTTTAAAGAAAGTCAAACCACTGAACTGGTGAAAATAATTGTCTAAGCACCTGGAACCAGACTTTCCTGAAGTGTGAAACAAGCTTTTGATAGAGTAGCCTCTTCTGCAGGTGCAGAGAGAATATTTTCTTCATATTTCAGTTTATACAACTAGTTCAGTTCAATGTCTGGTTCATCCAAAGTTAAGAAATTGATTGAGAGTTGAAAAAACAGGAAAGCTTGTTTTCCTCTTCCAAACTCTGAATAAAAACTAGCTGTGATAGGAGAACTACTAGTTCTAAAATCTTGAAGGACATGGTGACCAGAAATGATCACTTCAGTTCACTAAAAGATAATACTTCCTTTGTTAAATAATTCAGTTCTAAATGCCAAATATATTTGATAGTTTTATTTAACTAATAAAAAATGCTGATTTTGTGCATTTTTAATTTAATTCCAATTTCCATCCAAACAGAGCTCGACACAAATCACAAGTAAAATATTAAATCCTCTATTAATTAGGAAATGAATAGTGCATTTCTTAATAAAAGGTAAAAATTAAGAATCTGAATAAATGCATGTTGAGCTGTTTAATTGCTTAAATGCATATAGTTAATAGTGTATCCTCTTGGTTAGCAAAAAGAAGTACCAAATTTAACGTACAGGCTATATTTAGTTGCAAATCAACATGTTTTAAGGGTTACTAACCAATGAGAATTGACCATTCTTTAGGAAAATAACTAAAATGTACAAATGCAAAACCAAAATTAAAATCAATTATTTAAATTGTTTCCTATTTGCTGATTTAAAATCATGATTAAAATCGGTGATTTAAATCACTTTGATTTACATTAATCCATCATGATTGTGAGAAGCCTCCACTTCTGCTGCCTTTATTGTATATTTTCTTTGAATAAAGGGCTTTTGTTTCCAGAACTATCAGGCCAGCTCCTTCCATGAACACTCATATCATGCTTTAAGTAGGTGCACACTAGGTGAATGGCTTAGCAGAGAATTCTTAGCACAATGTGGAGCCCTTTCAAGAATGTATACCTTCAGTTGCTCTCAAAAATCAGTAGCACTGAGAATGTAATATCTTCCACTTCTGGGTGCAAGGAGATGTATTCCTACTCTCAAGCACTCACAGCTATCAAGAGCAGCATTACAATATTCAGTGAAGGATTATCTTTCTCAAGAAAGGCAAGCTATACTTCAGTCAAGGGTGAGGAAGAGGGTTTTAGTGGTAAAATAACTGGTAGACCAGAGTAAATGGGAGGGTAGCAAGAAGAGGATACATCCTCTAGATTCTTAATCATACTAACAAAGATTCTTGGATTGTTGTATGCAGTGTTGTTGTAGCTGAGTTGATCCCAGGATATTAGAGAGACAAGGAGGATGAGGTAATACCTTTTATTGGACCAACTTATGTTGTGTCTCTCTCTCACCAACAGAAGTTGATCCAATAAGAGATATTATCTCACCTGCCTTGTGTCTCAAGGATTCTGGGAGATAAAGTACTATACTAGGAGTTTTATTCCTAGCTCTGCAACCAAAATGCTTTGTGACCTTTAGCAACTCACTTCACTTCTGTTTGTTTCCTCATTTGAAATGGGATGTATGATATTTTCCTTTGTAATGCACTTTTAAATCCCTATATAAGAGCACAGTTGTTATTACTGCTAAAGAAGTCAAAGATCCTTTAGGAATGTAGTCCTCTACAGCAGTATATGGGAATACTTGGAAAATCCCTTCTCTTGAGGGGAAAAAAACCCACATTTCAGCACATCTGAAGACAACTAAAAAGTAAAATAAGAAGGAAAAAAACCCCAAAATTATGAAATCTTCCATTGGAAAATATTATGATTAATGGTTTTCTTTGGGGGGAGAGGGCAGTCTTTTGTTTTTATAATAGGTTTAACTGTGTTATTTATAACTTATCAGTTTTCAAATCTCTTGCAGTCAAATGTTATTTCATCTGCTTTTGTTAGGTCTTTGTCCACTATACGTCTGATCAGCATCACTTGCTTATACGCAAGATCACTTTTTTTCGGTTGGACAAAACCAAATAACTTCTGTTTTATTTCAGGGATCAGTTATCCTAAGAACAAGATAAATATTTATATCAATTGTACTCTCAGTAACATCATACAAAAGGGGAGGACAAAATTAGGGCGCGCGGACTGGATCCACCCCATCAGGGTTTACAGTCTGGCCTATGGGATTGCCAGCCCCGTGGTGCAGCGGGGCTAAGGCAGGCTCCCTGCCTACCCTGGCACCATGCCGCTCCCGAAAGCAGCCAGCACCACATCCCTGCTGCCCCTAGGGTCGGGGGGAGCTCTGTGTACTGCCCTTGCCTGCAGGTACCGCCCCCCGCAGCTCCCATTGGCCACGGTTCCCTGTTCCCGGCCAATGGGAGCTACGGGCGGGGCGGTGCCTACAGGCGAGGGCAGCGCACGGAGCCCTCTGCCCCCCCCTTCCCCTGGAGCCACTGCCGGATATACTGGCCACTTCCGGGAGCGGCGCAGGGCCAGGGCAGGCAGAGAGCCTGCCTTAGCCCCACTGCATGCCTCTGCCATCCCCGAGCTGCTCAAGGTAAGTGGCACCAGGCTGGAGCCTGCACCCCGAACCCTTCCTGCACCCCAGTCCCCTGCCCTGAGCCCCCTCCCGCACTCAGCACCCTCTCCTGCACCCCAACCTCCTGCCCTCAAGCCCCTGCTGCACTCCTTCTGTGCCCCAAACCCCTTCCCTGAGCCCCCTCATACACTCCACACCCCTCCCTGCACCACTGCCCTGAGCCCCTTCCTGTACACTGCACCCTCTCCCACACCCCGCACTCCCTCCCACACCCCAATCCCCTGCCCCAGCCCTACATTCATGGCCCTGCATACAATTTCCCCACCCAGATCTGGCCCTCGGGTGAAAAAATTTGCCCATCTCTGTCATACAACTTAACTTCCAATTAAATCCATAGAACTATATGGATGTAATGAAGCAGAAGGTGGCCCCATTTGCTTAGACTCAGTCACCATGTAATTATCCTGTCTACTATCCTCCAGATAATGCAATGAATTTAATAGCTTCCTTTTCACATGAATCTGTCAATGGAGCAGTGCAGTATTTCCATCATAGTTTTATGTATATGTCAGAGGCCCTAAAGCTTCATAAAATCTAGTGTACAAAACAGAAGGATGAAGGCTTCCTGAACAGTTGCAAGGTTTCGGTCTTTCTTTTCTTGCCCTGCTCTTGGCTGCAAATATCTGGGCTGTGTGACGGGCATTTAGTATCTGAGGAAAAGGAACTTACCTAAATACTTTCAAATTACGCCTGTGTACTACCTACTTGGCCACAAAGAGTCTATGTTTGAGAAAGTAAGATACATTATAAAACACATGTTGGTTACATATCTTTCATAAATCAGTTAGCTCCAGGATGTTTCTCTCTATTCCTTAGCCTGAGTACAGACTAGAGAATTATTTTAAAATGATTTGTTTTATTAACCATTATAGTATATAAAAAGCTAACAAGAAATTACAGAAAGTAAAATGAAGATGGCTAAATGATCATGTTTACGGTGTTTAAGAGAATTCAAATTAACCTCTAGATATAATATACAGGTAATGATTTTGAAATATCTCTAATTTCTCTGGCTTTTCACCACCACTGTAGGCTCTTATGCCACTTCAACCAAAGATTCAATTAGTGGTAGCTTACAAGCCAATTCAAAGCTTCTTCCTCTTTTTGAGAAATTGTTGGTTTTCTTGACCACAATAATCGGTGTGATTTCTAGGCTGAACTCTTGTTGAAATACTGTGGGTTACTACTAGTCAATTTATGCTGTAGGTCAGAACCATTTTTCCTCTTACCAACAGTACTAGGCCTAGTATAAATAGTTTTTCCAGCCTCAGTGCTCTCAACTACTTATTCATAGATTCATAGATTATAGGACTGGAAGGGACCTCGAGAGGTCATCGAGTCCAGTCCCCTGCCCACATGGCAGGACCAAATACTGTCTAGACCATCCCTGATAGACATTTATCTAACCTACTCTTAAATATCTCCAGAGACGGAGATTCCACAACCTCCCTAGGCAATTTGTTCCAGTGTTTAACCACCCTGACAGTTAGGAACTTATTGACTTACAATAGTTTCTAGACAACAAAGATGAAACTTGTTAGTGAAGTTCAAGTGTGCGGTTCTCTTCTTGGTGAAACTAATGTCAATGAGTCAGAAAGTAGTCCATTCCTCTGGCAAAGATTTGAAATATCAACCAGAATACAAAGCGACAAAGAGTCTTGTGGCACCTTACAGAGTAACAGACGTATTGGAGCATAAACTTTCGTGGGTGAATACCCACTTCATCAGATCCCTTCTCATCACATCAAACAGGGTGTTTGCTTTGTGATTTTTTTGCACCTTTGTCACTGGAAAATTCTAGTTCCTTTGTGCAAAATACCTCGTGCCTTTCCAGTTTATACGAAACGACTTAGTACATACATAAACACCTGCTGATTTAGCTCTGGTCAACAATCTACTTCTGCAAAGTACTTTCTATGGTGCCCATCTGCAGTGTGGTCCTTTGGGCACGTTTTGTACAATTCCATGCCTTTTCTGTCATCACTTTTAGCAGTCTACAGAACGATCCATTATGAAGTTAGAACAGTTTTTACATAAAGTCTCTTCATGCTCCTTGGTGGCTCTATATGGCTGCAAGATGTATTATTAAACAAGTACAAAGTCTTTTGACTCATTTACTTGGTCCTTCACCAATAATATAAAATAAAAATGGTTTTATACACCTCTGTATCACTAGTAGTTAATTATTCCCTACGTTTCAGTGAAAGGGTTAGTAAGATTGCTTCATGCCTTAAACTCTGCGCAACTGCTAATACTACAGTTAATCAACCCTTATGGTAGAGCAAGCTTTTGTATCATTTTAGTTGGTTTCACCTTAAAGATTTTCATCTCACATTGGCCTCTCAACATATCTGAATGTAACATTTAACTCTTCTTAAAGATTAATTGGATGTATTTCTTTTGATCACAGTTCTGTATAAAAAGAACACTTGCTCCAAACTATTTACAGCACTCTTTGTGGTCAGTTTGATTTGACTGAAGTTTTCTGCCAAGACAACTAGAAGGGATTTGTTACAAAATGTTCTAGATAGCTTTAATTTTATATATAGTTTCTTATCTTAAAACTTGAAAGTGAGATTTATCTTATAATGCATAATTATTAGATAAGGTGTGTTATAGCTGAAAAGCTCTATGTAGGCTCGAAAGCTTGTCTCTCTCACCAACAGAAGTTGGTCCAATAAAAGATAGTACCTCACCCACTTTGTCTCTTTTAATAGCTTGATCTACTCTATTATGAATTTATAGGCAGTTTGTGGTTAAGCCTAACCAATTAGCTGTTCTTGTTACTCAACATATGTCACTTTTTTTTTGTGAAACTCAAAAGCAGCATCTGCTATTTGACATGTCTTAAAGGCTTAGGCCTAAGTTATGCCAAGGATTCTGGCCTGTGTGTATAAAACCTTATTATTTTCATATTTTCTGTGTCCTCACCTCACATGAGATATTATAGCATCATCATATAATCATAGAAATGTAGAGCTGATAGGGACCTCAAGAGGTCATGTAGTCCATCTGGCAGAGACAGGACCAAGTATACCTAGACCACCCATGACAGGTGTTTGCCTGACCTGTTCTTAAAAACCTCCAATATTGGGGATTCCACAGCCTCCTTTGGTAACCTGTTCCAGTTTCCAGTACTAAAAGTAGCCTTATAGTTAAAAGCCTAATATATAGCCTAAATCTCTTTTGCTGCAGATTAAACTGATTATTTTTTTGTCCTACCTTCAGTGGACATGGAGAACAATTGATCACTGTCCTCTTTGTAATAGTTCTTAACCTTTTTGAAGACTGTTATCAAGTCCCCTCTGTCTTCTTTTTTCAAGACTAAATGTGCTCCAGCTTGTCTGCGTACTTCTTAAAGTGTGGCACCAAAAACTGGACCCAGTATTTCAACTGCAGCATTATCAGTGCCAAGCAGAGCAGAACAACTGCCTCTCATGTCCTACAGCCTGTTAATACATCCCAGAATATTACTCTTCTTCGCAACTGCATCACATTGTTGGCTCACATTCAATTTGTGATCCACTAATACCCCGAAATTCTTTTCTGCAGTACTTCCACCTACCCAGTTATTCCCCATTTTGTAGTTATGCATTTGATTTTTTTTTCTTTCCAAAGTGTAGTACTTTGTAGTTGTCTTTATTGAATTTCATCTTGTTGGATTCAGATCAGTTCTCCAAAGAATTCAAAATAACCTTGATACAAATAGTTTCCTCCAAAGTGCTTGCAAACCCTCCCAGCTTGGCATCATCCACAAACCTTATAAGCATACTCTTTGGTCCATTATCCAAGTCATTAATGAAAACTGAATAGTACAGGACCCAGAACAGACCCATTCAGGACCCCGCTAGATACATCCTCCCAGTTTGACAGTGAATCATTGATAACTACTCTTTGAATACAGATTTTTAACCAGTTGTGCTCCCACCTTTATAGAAGTTTTAAACTAGACCACATTTCCCTAATTTGCTTATGAAATGTCATGTGGGCCTTATTAAAATCAAGATATATCATGCCTACTGCTGACCCATACCCCCATCCACTATGCCAGTAACTCTATCAGAGAGGGGAATTAGGTTGATTTGGCATGATTTGTTCTTGACAAATCCATGTTGACTCTTACTTATCACCCTGTTATCCTCTTGATGCTCACAAATTGTTGTTTAATAATAGATTCCAGTATCTTCCTAGGTATTGAAGTTAGGATGACTCGTTTACCATTTCCCATTTCTTTCCCCCCCCCCCTTTTTTGTTCCCTCTTTTAAAGATAGGTACTATTTTTGTTCTCCTCCTGTTCTCTGGGACCTCGCTCACCTTCCATGAGTTCTCAAAGATAATTGCTAATGGTTCTGAGATTGCTTCAGCTTGTTCCTTAAGTGCCTTCGGGTGAATGCTATCAGGCTGCACCTACTTGAATGCATCTAATTTAGGGTGACCAGATGTCCTGATTTCACAGGGACAGTCCCGATTTTTGCGTCTTTTTCTTATATAGGATCCTATTACTCCCCTTCCCCCTGTCCTGATTTTTCACATTTGCTGTCTGGTCACCCTAATCTATCTTATCTAACTATTCTTTAACCTTGTTCTTTCCCTATTTTGGCTTGTATTCCTTCCCCCTTGTTGTTAACATTTAATTGTGTTAAGCATTTGATCACAATTAACCTGTTTAGCGATGACTGAAGCATAATAGGCTGCTCCAAGCTGGGAAGAAATTGTGATTCCAAAAAGAGGCTACTCTCCAGTTTCTGAGATATCTGAAAGCTGGTAGTATTGGATCTCTCAGAAAAACCTGTTATCTAACTTCCAGCCCAGTCTTGCAGACTCAGGAGACTTGGCTAATTCAGATAAGGTTCAGGAAAGCATCTGTACTCTTGGATATTTATCCAAAATTGGGCTTTTCATTTGACCTTAGAGTGAGATCTTAATACAAGGAAAAAAGAACAACACTGACTCCAATCTTCATTAGATTGTGTTTTCATACTGTTTTCCTTAGCTGCTCTAACATAGTCATTTAGAGTGTTGCTGGGTGTATCAAGAGTGTATTGTTTTTTACTTCAAGAATATCAAGGCGAAACAAAAGCAGTGGCTATGAGAAAAAGGTGGCTTGAAAATTGTATTTCCCCTAATTTTTTAATGAAATAGGGGGCCAGGACGGTACACATGAGCCAATATGTTGTACTGCTTTGTATGTCACCAGAATTGCAAATGCTTAGATGGTAACAAAACAACAAATCAGACAGTTTTTAAAAACATTCTTTACACTTGTCAGAGCACCAGTAGATTTCAGTCAGAAACTCAAGTGAATTGAAAGTAATCTGAAAAACAGCTCCCTGCAAATTCAAGCAAACAAGCTAATGCATCTTGAAACATTTATGTAAAAATCATGCCAGTGCATTAATTAATCTCTTGATTTAACCATTGTTCCTCAGTACCTATTGCATTCAACGTATGCCTTTTCTAAAGAGGTCAGGCACCGAAATTGGAAACAGCAGAACAGCCAGTGAGGACAACTTAATCCTGCCTGCAAGCAGCCTTCTTTGTAGTTGCCAAACACTACTGGAAAATCCTGATATATCCCACTCAAATCAAGTGTTGTCATCTTTATATATGGAACGTATATTTATGGACTGGGAATTGTATCTTCTGGAAAGGAGATTAATGGCAGGTAGGTGGGAAGGGAGAGAACTGGCAGGAAAAGGACTCCTGGCTGGGAAGTAGAGAATAGGGAACTCTGTAGCACGTAAAGTTTTATTAAGAGACTATCCAACACGTGGCTTCTACACAAAGCAGTGGGTTCTTGGTGGTTGTAATAGTGTAAATAATTAAACATAACATTTGGGGGCCTGGTTATAACAGCTTCAACTGGGGTGTGGAGGTGACACACTCAGGTAGCAATGACTGGAGGCATTGTTCCTGCATAGGGGAGCAATGGACAGAATGCCTCCTGGGGACACCATGCGTAGCCCTGGTAACACTGAAAGGTGCATTATGTGTTCTCGCTAATGCAGGCCTCCAGGTAAGAGCAGATGCACAAGAGTGACCGGGTTCCAGCCTATGAAGTATCAGGTCCAGTCCTTCAGTGAAGTAAGCAAAAATGGTAGGAAATGTAATCCACAGACACAGAGCTGTGAAGCAGAAGAATACAGGAAAGCTGTCGCAGATGGCAGGCACTATTAGGGAATGGAAAGATTGTAGAGGGGCGCACACAAGGTCTGAGGTAGGCAAGAATAAATCCACAAAGGGTTTTAACAAGGCAATTTGGAATGGGATCTGAAAGGATTGGGGAGCCAGTGCAGTTATCAGAGTTCAGGTGGTGTGATTCAACTCTCTTACCTGTGAGCGGTAAGGTGGTAGATGCATTCTGCACCTCAAAGTCTGGAATGTAGTGGCTTTGAGGAACCATAAAGAATTGCAGTTACCTAGATGAAAGGAAATTAAGCCATAAATTACAGCAAAGATTGAGTCAAGGCAGTGGCATGTACAGGCTCTGTTGCAGAAATGATAATGCAAAAGGTAAATGTGAGTAGGAGAGACTGTGTTAATGATACTAGGAATAGAGTGGAGACAAATGGTCAGCACAAGTCAAGAAGGGAGAGGGTCATGTCTGAGGATGTTCTAGTTGCCCAAGGAGAACAATTGTTCCATATAGAACTGGTCACGTTATTAAAAATAGTGATAACTGATTGCCACTGAAACTTGTTGAAGCACTTCTAAGTTGCTCAAGATATTTGTTTGTATGCAATTAGTGGTTTCTCAGTTTGTATGTTTCCAACCAAAAAGGAAATACCGAAGTTATTTAGTGATCTGAGCTGAAAATTCAAGAAAAGGATTGTTTTTAATTGGCTAATCTGCTTATAATTAAAATTTTGTTTTGCGTGAGTTGCGATTCTGTTGGATTCTATTGTAGCAGCGTTCTGGTGTTCACTGTTGTCTTTTTTTTTTTTTTTTTTTTTAATTCTTGTGTTTATACATACCACAGCCTTCTACAAGACTGAATCAGTTTTGCTCAAAAGTTTAGCTCTCCCACTAGTGACTGACATACAGATTTATAACTAATAAATATTGTACTTTAGCTCCAATAGCAGAAGTCTGGTCATGGAACTGAAGGATTTTAGTACTATTCTGCAATCTGCTTATTTGAAATTTAACAGACTGTGTTGGTATGTGCATGTATGGAAGTCCCAGATCAATTACAGGATGCCAGTCTGATGCCCTCTGACTAAACCTCCAGATTTTCTTTTGGTAAACACTAGACTTAAGTACAAAAATGAACCAAAGCTATTATGAGATGAGTGCACCGAACCCTGGCAAAGGATTGCATGTAATTTGCAAATAGTTGAGGAAAAGACATGAGAAATATTTTGGGTCTACCAAGCATGGAATCCTCACCCTAAATAAATGTTTAACAGAATAATTGTAATATTTCTAATGGATAATTGCACATTGGTCGAGTGGTGAACTCTGTAGTACCTAGATCTGTAATTCTGCACAATGATACATAATTAGTTTATAAGGAAACGAAAGCTGAACTAAATGCCTTGCAGTCAGTTGACAAATTCCCCTTGTCTGTATCCCAAAATGGTTTAGCAATCAACAGCTTATATAAAATTGGACTATAAGACTTTTATAAATAAGAGAGAAAAAATTGGCCATCACAATACTATTTGGAAAACTATCTTACAGTAAATGTCATTATCGTGGACAAAATCAGTAAATGAGCATCCCAGCTGGTATGATACTAAACAAAAGCAGCACATTGTGAGAGGATTTTTTCCCCGCTGTTTAGTTGTACTACTTAATACTAAATGTCAGGCAAAACAAAAACTAATGCAAACTAGTGAAAGTTTGCAGTTATGGCAATATTTCTGGGGTGCAAAATATGTTGGATTTATTGAACTATCAGGGATATCTTTGTAGATTCTGGAATTTATGCAGCTATGTTGCTGTTCCTCCACTTTTTGCCTCCCATTAAATTACGTTCTGTATAAGAGACTTCTGTACCTGGTACTATGCAAATAGGAACATAGATTATTAGAATTATTCTAATTCTTTTTCCTGTGTGGCTGTGAATGATTAAACCAGTAAAGCTTACACAATGGTAAAACTTTACAGCTTTCTTTGAAAGCCATTCGGATGATGATGATAATAGCAGATAAGATCATTCTTGAAGACTAAACATTCACTGTATATAATGCTGTATAGTATTCTCAACAATTTGTAGAGACCAAATCCTGCATACTTGAACATTCAAAACTTTATTTGAAACCCGTGAAACTTTTGAGTATACATGGAATGCAGTATCAAGTGCAGGTTTAATTTTCTAGACTAATAATAGATCCCTGTTTGGGCCTAAGAGCCTATGCTTGCTTGTGCTTTTAAAAGGTGACCGTATATGGTTATGGAAAAAAGTCAGCAAATGATTAAGTTGAATTGCACACAAACGTACATCTGCAAGGGAGTAGACTTATTACAATGGCCTTCAATTACACGGTCAAATATTTCTCAAATAATATTGTCTTCTTGTAACTTTTGTATGCATGGGAGTACAGTCTGCTTTAGTCATCCATCATGTTTTGAGCTTTATTTTTTTTTTTTTCAACTTGCAGAACAATCTTTTTCTAGAGTGCAGTTGAGGGGATGAGGCAGTTAACTATACAGCTAATTTACGGTAGCTGCAAATACATGCCACAAACTTTCACCATTACTTTTGTATGCAGTGGTGGTGTAGCCGTGTCGGTCCCAGGATATTAGAGAGACTAGGTGGGTGAGGTAATATTTTTTTATTGGACCAAATTCTGTTGGTAAGAAAATTGCTAGACACTAAAAATCATCTGTAGCCCTCTAACAACCCCCCACAGATGTGTTCCCCCTCCTTCCTTTCCTCCCTATGACTGGAGAAATGTTAATGGGCCACTTCATCTTGAATGGTCCCTTGAAATATGTGGTAGCTACTTATGCTAAACAATCTGTTCAAATCTTGTGACACTTTGAGTTAGTTTCCCAGATCTGAAGAAGAGCTCAGCGTAAGCTCTGAAGCTTGTCTCTTCAATAAAAGATATTACCTCATCATTATTTTTGTCATGGTTGCAGAGCTAGCTGCACTTCTGACCCCTTCTCTCTGAGTGTACCCCCTCAGGTGTTTGACCTCATGCCTTCACCTTTCTCAGAGTGGAATCATATGATTTCCACACTCTTAGCCAGTCCCAGGATACTGTGGATCAACCATGCTTACCCCAACAGGTCCAACTGGGTTCAGGTACCTGCCATTCATCCTTTTGGGAGCTAGTAACCAGAAATTAATATAGTGACCCAGGAGCTCCAGAACCTGTGTAGAAGTGGGGGGTGGAGGGGTTACTGGGACTGTGGGCCTGCCCCCTGCTTCTACTCTTCCCCCCACCCCCAAAGTCCTACCCCCTGACCAGGCTGGAAGACTGAGCCAGGCAGTGGTAAGATCCACCCAGGGAGCCCGGTTGCTGTGGGGAGCCCTGGAGCCTCCACCTGCCCTGGGTAGGGGTCCTGGGGGCCTAAGAACAGCCCCCAGCCCATGTCCCCACCCCCTGGGGTGCACCAGGTGGAGGGTTCGGGGCTCCTCACAGAGGCCTGTGCTCCTTGGGTGGCTCTTACCATAGCCCGGCTTTGGCTTCCGTCCTGGCCAGGGACAGGGCCTCGGGTGGCAGGAGGGGAGGAGAGGAGGAGCAGGGGCAGGGTCCCATGGCGAGTAGGGGCTGAGGCCCACCTCAGCCCCCCACCGGGAAGAAGCTGGCACTGCTAGCAGGGGCTGCGCTTCACATCAGGAAAGCTGATCACCTTGTCAGCTCCCCCACCACGAAGAAGCGCAGCCTCTGCTGCACCTGCCCGAGGCTACTATGCTCATGTTAAAAAGTGCTGGGCATGGCTCCTCTGCCCCGCTCCAGCCAGTCCCTCCGCCCCCAGTTCCAGCACCCCTGCAATGACCAAACAGCCTTCTCAAACCAAAATATAGTTTTAATCTTAACAGCAAGAACAAAGCATAACACACAAGAAAAGGATTTTTTAAATTGTCTGCACTCTTCTTTAACCTAAACCCTTTTACATGGTGACAGCGGGGGGTGGGAAGGAAGGCCTCCTAGCTTCTTCAGACACTCCAGAGGGTCTATAAATGTCAATCCCCCTCCTTCCCCTGAACAGTTCCCCAACATCTGCCCCCGTCCAAGGAAGAGTGCATTTTAAATCTAATCAAACATGATTACTCTGCAATTTCTTACACATGCACAGTTCTGCTTATGCTGTTAAACATTATCAAAACAGACTCTTAAAATTCACAGCAGGCTTCTGTCAGGCCTAAATATGCCTTTGCTCCCAACAGTATCCAAGACAGGATTCCTTACTTGCACATCACAATCTTTATGAGAAAACTAATAAAAAAACCAACCCTATTACATACGGATTGCATGGTGCTCAAAAGGATTACTCAGTCCTATTGAGACTTAAGTGTTCTGGGAAAGGACTGTGTCATCTTTGATTATTTCCCTGACACAATTCAAATTTCTACCACAGAAGTGGAACTATTTAATGAAAGAAAGTTGCCAGTATAAAACATCCCCCCCACACACACTAAAACGTGGCTCTACTTTGCAGTTTGAACAAATGCAGAAACTCAAAGTAGATCTCATTCAAAACTCATGTTTCAACTGATTTTTACATAAAAACCAAACAATACAAATTTGGCAAGATTTCAATTCCGAACTGTAAATCTTCCCAGTTGCACTTGAGAGGTTACACCAGATGGATCTTTTATTTAATTTGGGAGTTAATTTACCAATATCTAACATATGATAACTATTATGTATATGGGTTGGGGGTTCAATGGAAGCTTTCAAGTTTGGAGTAGCCAGTAGTTATACAGTCTTGAAGCTCTTCCAAATATGTTCTTGGTAGCTGTTGGATTAGAAATGGGCCGACATGGGCAGGCTTAGGCTTTGCAAGAGCAAGAATGGTATATATGCAGGTTCCATTTTGTCCAACCTACCAGAATTCATAGAATCAAAAGCTTTTGGTAGATAGGAGTTCTAGGTTTTGTCACATTTCTAATTGGAAGGTGATGCACGATAAAGAGATCAGCTGTTGCTCAGGTTGAGTTAACAGAATCTCTTTAAATGGGTATTATAAACGGCTACTAGCATGGGTGTGATTCATGAAGTTGTGTGTGTGTGTGTGTGTGTTTTAAAGCCAAAAATGGTGGAGAAGTTCAAAATTGGGTAGCAACAGACTATGCATCCCAGAGATGATTCAACCTGGTGATATTCCAAACAAAAAGAGCCCTCAACCATGCTTTCAGCTGTTTCTATCACTTTACGTTGATCCAACAGACATTCTAGGCTTCAGAGTGACAGGAGAGTGAAAATCCTAAAATCTTATTATATAGATTAAAAATATTGAGGCTAAGAGACAATCAATAAACTTGTGGGAATCTTTATTTTATATGTGCACAGATGTACATTGTAGACAGTAACATTGTAATAACTGTCTTATGGCTAAAATTTTGGATCTTTGTTTTTTTCAGATGCAGACTTCTAATGACCGATGTGACCAAGTTCAAACAAAGAAGAATAAATGGTCCCTGACAATCTATCCAGAAAGGTAACTCTGGCATGTTTGTTATCAATGTTCTTTATTAGCTGATAAAGCCTTTAAAAAATCTACAAAGTGTGTAGGAAACATTCTATTACTAGATGTAAATAGCATTACACATAACAGTAGAATACCCAAAGCAAGTACAGTAACTCCTCACTTAACATAGTTATGTTCCTGAAAAATGCAACTTTAAGTGAAACGATGTTAAGCGAATCCGATTTCCCCATAAGAATTAATGTAAATGGGGCGGGGGTTAGGTTCCAGGGAATTTTTTTTTTTGCCAGACAAAAGGCATTATATACATTTTAAACAATTTTAAACAAGTAATTTAATACTACAATCATCACTGCTGAGTATGAAGCTTGGTTGAGGTGGTGGAGTCAGAGAGTGGAAGAGGATGGATTTTCTGGCTGCTCCTCTTGCTGTTCTTGCAAGCACAGGCACTGACATTGCCAGGGGCAGGGGGCTCAAACCTTGGCCCATCCACTCCACCCCTTCTCCCAAACCCCCACGCTGGACCCGCCTCTTCTTCCCCCCTCCCCCAACCTCCGCCTTTATTTCGCATGCTGCATCCTCGCTTGAGTTTCCGAGTCTCAGTCCTCTTCAGGAATGACCTGTCTGTCTGTCTCTCTTTTGCTCAGACATGCTCACACACACATGCCCCTCCTGCTATAAAGAGCAAGGCCGGCTCCAGGCACCAGGCAACCAAGCACATGCTTGGGGCGGCACCTGGTAAGGGGCGGCCAATCTTGGGGTGGCTGGGGGCAGCGCGGCGCGGCATTCCGCCGGGGGGGAGGGTGTTCCGGTGGCGTGGAGTGCGGCAGGGGGGCGGCGCGAAAAAAGTTAGAGCTGGCCCTGATAAAGAGAAAGGGGTACCATTTGCTTGCGCACTTCAAAGGATCCTGTCTCCCTCTAACTCAGAAGGAGAGCTGGGGTCTCAGGCATACTTTCTTTATAAGTGCTGTTCAGTATAAAGGTATTGAAGAACATGAACATTTGAAATTTTGGGAGGCTCTTCATTTTGCTGGTTTAACGTGTTCTTGGAATCGCTCTGTTTAAGTGGCTTCAGTCTGACATCTATATTTCCACCTACCGTTTGGGGTGCACAAGTCCTTGTTTGTGCAAACTGCATAGATATCAAACCAGGCTGTGTGTATAAATGTTGTCAACATATACAATGCTGAGCCTTTTTTTTTTTTTTTTTTTGGATGCCAAAGAAACTTTATGGAAACTTATTGATATAAAAGAATAACTCTTCCAACCATGTTGATAGCTTAGAATTGAACCTTGATGCCCCAGTTTGCTTTCTAATACCAAGTTTTTATTGTAGCTCACATAGCAGTTTTAAAACTGCTATCTCTCGTAGCAGAGGAACTCTTGATCTCTGTGTCATCTTGCACTCCCAATGTGGTTTCAGTAAGACTCTTTAGTAAGCAAGCAAGCAGTCACACTGAGAGCGGAAATTTATTTTTAATTTCCTGAGACATAATTTTACTCTTCTGGATAACTATACAATGAATTCAACTCCGATATTACTTTTCAATGGACATCTAGAATTAGATAAAGCATGAAGGCAGATAAGCAAGTTACAAGTACAGAATATTGGACCTGAATGTACTAAGCTAATACCGTTGTCAGAACAATAGAATACTTCAGATTCTCTTCCCGTGTTAGTTCATCATCTTGGCCTGATTTTTGAGGACAACGGCTCCATTACTGAACGAATCCTTATTAAAATTTTTAGATCAAGTACTGGCGAAAGGGTTGGAGTAACAGCTCTGAAAACTGAATTCCATTAGCTACAAAATAGAGCAATGGCAATGCAAATGTACTTGCATTGCCCAGCTAATGACCACAGTCTTAACAACTATTTTTTCACTTCTAAAACTACCACCTCTGTTTCCATGACCATACTTTCCTTGGACACTGTGAAAGAGTTTCAGAAGGTGCAAATTGTGTTGGCAGTTTCTGAAGTAGATCATTGTCTGCTTAGGTCTGAATTATGGGGGCTCAGTCCAGGGACTAAACAGCCAGTCTGAGAACCTGGTTGCTATTAATCTGGGTAGGTGGTGCTCCATATTGCAACCCCAAGCCCCTGTACTCTCCAGTTTCTGAAATACAAGTGCCTGACTTGTTAGTCAGAGCTGCCACTTTCTGTGAATCTTTGGAAAACATTCTGATATTTCTTTCCTCTTTTATCATTAAGTTGTTATATGAAATGTGAGGGATTTTTGTTAAAATACTTAGTGACGCCCTGGAATTGATTGCATTCCCCTACCTAATGGCTTTTGTAATAAACTAGATCAGTTTACAAGGGTTTTTTTTTTTTTAAGCCAACCTCTAAATACTACAGCCTAAAACCTTGAAAATCAAGCTGTGTTCTTTCTAGCTCATGTGCAGTGACTGTTAATAACAATTCGGCAACTGAAACTTATCTGACAGGGTTTTTATTATTAATCAAATGCTAGAATAAAATCAATCTCCAGTAACTGTATTCTGATTCTGAATCCATCCTGTGCTGACAGATGTCACTTAGGGAATGAACAAGGCTTTGCCATGCTTGCCTATCATGTTGTTTGCCAGAATGGCTACCTTGTTGTGTTTATGTAACTCTGTTACAAGGATAGGTTGTTGGCCTATCACTCAACCCCCAGTTTGGAGGATCATTACACTGCTTTTTGTCTGGTCCCTATCACTTGATCTGTTCTGGTAGGGCCACCCAAGCTGAAGTTTAATCTCCCACTGGCATAGCTCACAGGGTCACTGGAGCACACAAGCCTTTCCATTGAATCAAGGAGGAGTCTCCAGGGAAGGAGTAACTGTACTGGCAAAGAGTAATAGGAAATTTGTTTTTTTGTCAGCTTACTAAACATAAGACCTAGGCACACAGGTTTTTGAAGGTAATGTACGTAGCTTTGTGGAAACTTGTGCGTAATGGATTATGTTAGCTGAGTATAGGCACGTGGCCAGTTCAGTCACAATTAGCATTAATTAATAAGTTTTGCACATGCAAATTTGTGCAGTTATGTAACCCACTGTCAAGTATGTTTATAAGTCTCCTTCTGTGCTTAGTTAAGTGAAGAATACAAGTCTGTTACGGCCCCAGCTATGCAGCCTTGGCTCTAGCTCAAGTTGTAGCAGATCACATTAGTAGCTCTGGAGGTCTCCAGTTCATTCCACAACTATATAGGCCAAGATGGTGGCCATCACAGTTACATGCACTCACTTGCTTTTTGTGAACCAGACTTTTGGTTACATGGATTGTTTAATGTGCCATTGTAATCTATAAAAATATGGATACTGGTGGCTTGATTTTTGGACTACAGCTGCACTTAAGGGACAGTCCTGTTCTTGCATATATACATACATGCAGTTCCCATTCATATCAGCCAAAAGCAAAATATCAAAACTGCTAGGGCATCCAGTATCAGAACAGATTTCGTCCTTGAACTACTATTCCTGAATCCTCACTTCGTGTTTTTCAGGAAATCCTAATCACTTCTAGAAAGTCTAGTTGTGAGATCGCAGACAGATGGCAGTTAAGTAGCAAGAGCAGCTCAGATATTAAATAATAAAGATGCTTTTTCCATGCAAATGTTCTGAGCAGTAAAAAAAGGAAAGGGATCTACAGGAGTTGTAGTTAACTTTCATTGCTATAAAATAAGACAAACCATCATGAGTAAAATTAACCATTGTTTTTTCTTTTAAATCCCTTCAAACTGTCAGATAGTGTGCTAACAGAACACTTAGGTAGGAAAGAAAGTGACCATGTGGGCGGGAAATAAAACCCTCTCTATGCGTAAGACTTCCAAAGAAGCAATTCCCCAGGTTCCATGGTGTGAGGGGGTAAAAATAAGAAGCCAAGAACCTCTTTGCCAAATCCATGCATGATTCATTTGTTAGCTGCCTTTGCAGTTGAACCTGAAATATCTGAAGGCAGATAAACAGTTTTATCCACTTACCCAGAAATGGCGAGGAAGTATCATTCCCTGCCCTCCATGCATTCAAGATTTGTTCCTATGCCAGATGAAAACAGTTTGGGTTCAAAACTGACACAGAACAGAACCTTTCTACCAATGCTAAGAAGGGTGTGTGCAGTGAATGGTCAATAGCATCTGATACAGTTAAACTTGCATGTTTCTCTGCAGGCGCTCACTATGGAGGCCAGACATTTTGTTCAAATCCCACCTTCAATCTAAAAATCACTAACCTTCTAATATTATTGTCACGGCGCTCATGGAGCTCCCCTTCTGGACACTCACAAGGCTGTTGTGTTTGGGTCTCACCATGCTGTAGTTGTGTATTCTTAAGCTTCCCTTAGTATGGGTAGGCTCCACCACTGTCTGTCTTTGGCATACTTTTTGGGTATAGATTCTGTTTGTCACCACTTCATGGAACTGGGACACCCCACCCTACCCCAACTCCTTAAGCACATCCCTTCCCAAAGCTCGAACCTTGTGGGGACTCTGGGTTATCGTTTACCTCTCCAGGGACATGTGGTAGATAAAGCAAACAGACACCAGCTTTGGAAGTTTCCTAACAAAACTTGTCTTTATCTTAGACAGCACAAGGGATATACAAATTTAGACAGAAACAATAAAACACCTATACACCATTCCCCGCATCAGCTTCCTCTCCTCACTTGAGGATTCTTTGGGATCTGGCGAGAGCACTGTAGGGAGTCCAGGATTCCCCTCCCATCCCATTGCTTCTCCTCCAAATCATAGCGTAGTGTGTCTGTGTCCTGCAGCCAGTTTCTTTCTGTTGTGGTTGTTGTCCTCATACCTCCCCACCCCACAAATGGCCAGTGAGAGACCTTTTCTTTTGTAACTTCAAGTCTCCTTTGCCCCCACCCACACTATAATTAACCTTGTCAGATAACCAAAGTCCCACCCAGGTGGTCCCTTGCTTAGTTACCAGCCCACTTAAGCAGAACCAGTTTTCTTGGCTTGACCACCACCTTTAGCGTATCCAGATAGATGTATTCAAATGTCGGCGAGTCTTGATAGAATGTTTACACAACCCAGACTTGCAGTCCAGATAATCACACTGGTTTAAGCATACAAAGAATTCCATCCTCTTTGGAACCCATTTTTAGGTAGTTGAAGGCTGCTATCAAATCCCCCCTTACTCTTTTCTCTTCTGCAGACTAAACAAGCCCAGTTCCCTCAGCCTCTCCTTGTAAGTCATGTGCCCCAGCCCCCTGATCATTTTCATTGCCCTCCGCTGGACTCTCTCTAATTTGTCCACATCCTTTCTGTAGCGGGGGGCCCAAAACTGGACACAATACTCCAGATGTGGCCTCACCAGTGCCGAATAGAGGGGAATAATCACTTCCCTCGATCTGCTGGCAATGCTTCTACTAATGCAGGCCAATATGCTGTTAGCCTCCTTGGCAAGAAGGGCACACTGCTGACTCATATCCAGCTTCTCGTCCACTGTAATCCCCAGGTCCTTTTCTGCAGAACTGCTGCTTAGCTATTTGAGTTCATAATCTCAAACAGAATTCATATATTGTGCATAGACAGAGTCTATATTTTATATAAAAAAGGGAAAAAGGGCACTATATCAACACTGTCCCTTTTTTTATATATATATATATATATATATATATAGGCCAAAGTACAACATCGAATTGCATATCACTCAGTCACGTCCCTCAAGTATTGGCCTTTCTTTTGCCGTTCCCATGCTCTTATTAACCCATTCTCGCCACAAAGAATTAACCTGCTACCCATTCATTGTCAGGATGACTCTGCATATGTTACACCTTTCCCCCACCTTCTGTCTGTCTGTTCAGGGCAGAGCGTAACTAGAAGTGTTTACAGTCTCCCCGTTACTATTTTTGTACAGTGCCTACTGCGTGGGACCTGGGACCTGATTCGGAACTTTAGGCAATACAAGAATAATTTTTTTAAAAGAATACAGAACAATGCAGCTGTGAAATTTTAATGTCCATAGCTATGTATATGTCTTAAACCAGAGGTTCTCAAACTGTGGTCAGTGAGCTCTATTCAGGTGGTCCACGGATAGTTCCCTCTAAGGTGTGCGCCTCGGCAGCCACACACGAGAGAATGAAGGGCCACCCACCTAATTAGTGGAGCCGCGCAGGCATGGATCCACTAATTAGGTGCATGGACCCTGGAGAAGCCTCACATGTAAGGTGAGGTGGTGGCCTTGGGGGGAATAGGGAGTAGGTGGGAGGGGGCAGTGGGGTGAGAAGAGGGGATGGGGGGAATTTGGGATGTGCAGGGCTGCGGTGGCCAGAGAAACAGGCGACTTTCCCCAGCTCCAGGGCTGCGGCTGCTGGGGCGAGACCCTCCTCCTTCCCAGCCCCAGCTCAGGGGCTGCTGTGGCGGTGGAGGGAGGGAGAGACCACCCCCTTTCTTCCCAGCCTGAGCTTGGAGGCTGCCGCAGCAGGGGAGAGAGGGCACATCCATCACATTAGAAAGGTAAGACTACTGATATTAAAATATGAGATGTGTGCTTTTATTTGTAGAACAAAAAAAGTTTATTTTTTTTAGTATAGCACTTTTTATTCAAAATGCTTTACAATAGTTAGCTAATGGTACAAAAACATTTGGAAAGATCATTAAGTGGTCTGCTGAGACCCTCAGCAATTTTCAAGTGGTCCATGGGGGGAAAAAAATGTTTGAAAACCACTGGCTTAAAGGACATATTCTGAATCTGATTATCAAAGTGGCATTTAATGCATTAAGGAGCTAAGAGTACTTAAATCCTATTCGGAGAGATTTGGGACTAGCTTAAATTTTTCTTCACAATACTCATTCAGCTGTTTTCACTTTTTTTCTTTTCTGTTTTTTTCCTTAAGATTTTCTTTGTTTCAATGGAAGCCCAATATTCCCTTAGGCCTTACCACGAAGACATTAACATCTTCTGTTATCTGCCAGTGTTACCTTGTGTTTTTAATTTTTAGATTCCCAATTGGTTTGTGCACCATAATGCCTTAATCTTATAAGTGACACTTGGGAATAATTACAGAAAGTTATAACATTTTCCTTGTGCACTTCTTGGCCCATTACAGTGTGAACAGAATACAGAAGTACACCAATTTTGATGCAGAAATTTCCTGAGATCTCATTCTTCTCCTTCTAAACATCTCTTTCCTGAATTATTACATAGGAACAAAGAGCTTTCTATTTTACATGCTTTTTCCTTCCTTACCACCATTTGTTTTCCTGTGCTCACCTTCTAGTATTTCAGTTATTTGGTTTAAATGCCTGTGCTGAAAAAACATAGTTAACCAGACTTGGCTGAATTAAGGAAAAACCTAAAAGTGTTAAGGAGCTTTATGCGGCTTTTTTGCCTTAATAATAAGTGGCCTATCTAGGTACCTGTTAGCATAGGTGCTGACTACTGGAGTACCCATGAGGAAAAAAATAGTGGGTGCCCAGCATCCACTAGCAGGCCCCTCCTAGTGTGTAGACCCGCTTATACCAGCAAAACCCTCTAACATGGATGAACCTATACTGGTATAAACATTCTTATGTTGGTACAAGCAACCGGCATAAACCATATCAGAACAAGCATAGTTATATTGCTATACCTTCTATACGCTAGAGCTTTTAATGGCATAGATACACCAGTAAAAATCACACTCCTTACTGAGATAGCTATGCCAGTAAAACTTTTTTCAATGTAGATCAGGCCCAAGACAGGAGACAACATGTAGGTTTCGGCTGACTGGGAGCACAAGGAAACACTTAGACGATATTGGTCAGCATGACAGGCGGTGATCTCAGCATGCTAGCTGCCTGAGTTAAGGTGTGTAGTATGGGTTTAGTTTTGTTGTATGCATCCAAAGAACTTCAGAAGGCATTTGGGTTTCTTAGCAACCTTGAATACCTGTCATATCACAAGTATTTGTTTAGGTGTTGTTGCACAAGTGATACCTCTTTTCTAAAAGAAACCTTCCTAGATGTTAGTTTTATTTTCACAGTATTGAAAACTGGTTTGATAACTCCAGTAAGCTTATATAAAAGACATGAGCTTGGTCTGAAATTGCTTTTATACGTCTGAACTGGATTGGACAAGTCTCTTATTGGAACAGCAACACTAGCAGATGTTTTCCCTTGTGCAGTTTCCAAAGACAACCACGTTGGTTGACACTTGCAAATAACGTAAACAAAACCAATGATGCGGAGACATTGGCCATGTGATAATCTTAAACAAGCATGTTCCTGGCATCCTTTTAAAAAAACCGCAATGTGGTAATTTTAGTGATTTGCCATTAGTGATAAGCTGCTTCGGTACAACAAAAATGTTTATTTTTCAGACATACTGTCTGACATAAATAGAAGTTTCTTCTAGTTAGTCATTTCTACTTTATTTTCCTGAGAAATAAAGCAGTAGGGTCTTATACTGAGCAGCTTACCTCACTCTTACAGAGCTGTGAATTTGAATGAAGGTAAACTTTTTCTTATAATTTATTCTCAGCGTGGTGATGGTGCCCAAGAGGCAGAGTTACCAGTGATCTAAATGTTTTTCCTCTTTACTTTTTTTTTTTTAAACATGAGCCAAATTCTTTTTACATGTGCTGTGAGTAGATGACCCCACATCTGCCTAATTGCGGTTTGTTGCATCTTTCTCTGAAGCATCTGGTGCTGGTTGCTGTCAAACAAGATAGATGGACCATGGGTCTATGGGTCTGATCATTCCTGTATTTCTTTGACTTCAGTGGTAGTGTGTGTGGATCAGAGGGCAGTTTGGCTTCGGTAGCACTATTCTGGTTTAGAAGAGAAATTGCTCCAATTGAGAGCAGACAGGATTTTTTAAATAACACTCAGACAAAATTTGATCCAATTTTTCTCTTTAGTTGGCAACATTAAGATATAGCAACTCTCTACCAAAGCCACCACCTCAAGAACTTTCACATGAATTAAATTCCAGATTGTGCCATTCTAGATTTACAAAAATGACTTCATACCTAGAGGGGAAAAAAACTAGGCCATTAAATATTGATGCCAGAGATTTCAATCTTATCCCAGTTCTTGGCAGGGCTGCTGGACCAATTTGTATAGTGGGGGTGCTGAGAGCCACTGAACCAAATTGTAAACCCTGTATATGATGGAAACCACTTCAAGCTAGGGGGGCTGCTGTACCCCCAGTACTCCTAGTTCCAGCACCTATGGTTCTTGAGACAGACACTTGCAGTTATTTGTATATCAGGGGTTTCCTCACTATGACCATGATAACTTAATTTGGGGCCCAGGATAGAGAATGAGATTTTGCATGGAACCTGGTATGTACCTCACAAGGCATCAGAATTACCCTGAATTGTGGCATGTTCAGAGTGAGATTAAGAAAATCTCTCTGCAGTAGCTTTCTGTGTCTGTGGGGGCAGATGGGTAAGGAAGCAGTGCATCCAAATGGCATATGCAAGGGAGGAATGTAGATCAGCCTTTCTGCTTGTTTGCGTTTAACGCTTGTCTCCTAAATAACACTCAGATACCACTGTGATGTGTGCAATATAAATAACTAGACTATTCTTTTTAGTAAGTTTAGACAAAATATACAATGTCCAGATTTGCCCTTTCCAAATATATACAAATACACCTCTGCCCTGATATAACGCTGTCCTCAGGAGCCAAAAAACCTTACCGCGTTATAGGTGAAACCATGTTATACTGAACTTGCTTTTATCTGCCGGAGTGTGCAGCCCTCCCCCTCCCTCCCCCAGAGCGCTGCTTTACCGCATTATATCCGAGTTCATGTTATATCAGGTCGCATTATATTGGGGTAGAGGTGTACTATTATTGCACAAGAGCAACAATCAGACTTACTAAATAGGGACTTGGCAGCTTCATGAGTTTTGCAAATTCTAATCGTAATAGAAAAGGATGGCCTAAAATATTTACAGAGGTTTCATGACAGTGGGGGGCGGGAGGGAAGACAAAAAAAAAAAAACTAATTCAAATGAAGGGCCTGGCTGCTGCCATATGGTGGATAGTGAATTTCAGTTTTGTACTGTGTACCTGCTGTCTCAATCTTTCCAGGCTAAGTAAGATGGATGGATGAGAAAAAATTATAATGGTGGCCAATACAGGAACAGTTTATCCACAACAGTATTGGTGCAGGCATTGTGAACTCTTGCTCGTTAGCATAGCTAGGTGAGGTTTATCATTTTGAGCTGCTAATGATACTTGTGAGATTACCAAGAAACAGTTGCTGTTTGACCTTGGCTAAATCACTTCACCTTTATTCCCATTTGCCTAAGGGTATGTCTACACTACAAAATTAGGTCGAATTTATAGAAGCTGTTTTTTTAGAAATCGTTTTTATACAGTCGATTTTGTGTGTCCCCACATAAAATGCTCTAAGTGCATTAAGTCGGCAGACTGCGTCCACAGTACCGAGGCTAGCGTCAACTTCCAGAGCGTTGCACTGTGAGTAGCTATCCCACAGTTCCCGCAGTCTCCGCCGCCCATTGGAATTCTGGGTTGAGATCCCAATGCCTGATGAGGCAAAAACAGTGCCGTGGGGATTCTGGGTACATGTCGTCAGGTGTTCTCCCCTCCTCCCTCGTGAGAGCAACGGCAGACAATCGTTTTGCGCCTTTTTTCCTGGGTTACCTGTGCAGATGACATACCACGGCAAGCATGGAGCCTGCTCAGCTCAGCTCACCGTCACCCTATGTCATCTGGGTGCCGGCAGACGTGGGACTGCATTGCTAAACAGCAGCAGCTAATTGCCTTTTGGCAGTAGACGATGCAGTATGACTGGTAGCCGTCATCGGCATACTGGGTGCTGGCCGACGTGGGACTGCATTGCTATACAGCAGCAGCTCCTTGCCTTTTGGCAGCAGATGCTGTATTACGATTGGTATCCGTCGTCGTCGTACTCCTCAGTGAGTTCGGTCAGAGGTGCCAGGGCAGACAGGTTTTGTCTCCTGGAGACTCAGTCCTGCCGGCAGTCCTATTGCACCATCTTGACAATGATGGCTAGCGATCGTAATGCAGTATCTTCTGCCAGGCACCCAGAAGTTGCCGATGGCGATCAGTCATGCTGCACCGTCTGCTGCCAGCCTAAGATGTAAAAGATAGATGAACCAGATTTGTTCTGTATTCATTTGCTTCCCCCTCCTTCCATGAAATCAACGGCCTGCTAAACCCAGGGTTTTGAGTTCAATCTTTGGGGGGGCCATTCTGTGTGACAGTTGTTTGTTTGTGTTTCTCCCTGATGCACAGCTACCTTTGTTGATTTTAATTCCCTGTAAGCCATGTCATCAGTCGCCCCCTCCCTCCCTCCGTCAGACAATAGTTTCGCACCTTTTTTCAGCCCAGACGCCATAGCACTGGGATCATGGAGCCCACTCAGATCACCGCAGCAATTATGAGCACTATGAACACCATGCGCATTATCCTGGAGTATCCCCCCGGCTCACTCTATTTCCCTGTAAGCTAACCACACGTCCCTCCCGCTTCGATCACCGCTTGCAGTGGCAATAAACTCATTTTACTTCACATTCATGCATTCTTTATTGATTCATCACACACATAGGGGGATAACTGCCAAGGTAGTCTGGGAGTGGTGGGGGAGGAGGGAAGCGCTGGGTGGGGTGAGGAAGGAGGGAAGGACAAGGACACACTGCACTTTAAAACTTATTGAAGGCCAGCCTTCTGTTACTTGGGCAATCCTCTCGGGTGGAGTGGCTTTGTGGCCGGAGGCCCCCCCACTGTGTTCTTGGGCGTCTGGGTGAGAAGGCTATAGAACTTGGGGAGGAGGGCTGTTGGTTACACAGGGGCTGTAGCGGCGGTCTCTGCTCCTGCTGCCTTTCCTGCAGCTCAACCATATGCTGGAGCATATCAGTTTGATGCTCCAGCAGCCGGAGCATCGACTCTTGCCTTCTGTCAGCAATCTGATGCCACCTATCCTCTTCAGCCCGCCACTTGCTCTCTTCAGCCCGCGATTCAGCCTGCCACCTCTCCTCTCGTTCATATTGTGCTTTTCTGCACTGTGACATTGTCTGCCTCCACGCATTCTGCTGTGGTCTGTCAGCGTGGGAGGACATCTGGAGCTCAGAGAACATATCATCCCGAGTGCACCTTTTTCTCCTTCTAATCTTCACTAGCCTCTGCGAAGGAGAAACATTTGCAGCTGGTGGAGGAAAAGGGAGAGGTGGTTAAAAAGACACACATTAGAGAACAATGGGTACACTCATTCACGTTAAATTTTGCTGTTCACATTACATAGCGCATGTGCTTTCATTACAAGGTCGCATTTTTCCTCTTGTATTGAGGGCCTGCTGGTTTGGTGTGAGAGATCACTCACGCAGTGCCAGGCAACAGATTTCGGCTTGCAGGCAGCCATGATAAGCCACAGTCTTTTGGCTTTTTTAACCTTCACAACATGTGGGAATGGTTTCAAACAGCAGCGCCTTCATTTCCCATACCAAGGACCCATTGGGTTGGCCATTTAAAATGGGTTTGCAATGTAAAAGGAGGGGCTGCGGTTTCCGGGTTAACATGCAGCACAAACCCAGCTAACCTCTCCCACCCCTCCACCCCCAAATTCTCTGGGAGATAACTTCACCCCTCCCCCACACCGCGTGGCTAACAGAGGGGAATATTTCTGTTCAGCCGAGCAGGAATGGGCACCTCTTAATGTCCCCTTAATAAAATCACCCCATTTCAACCAGGTGACTCTCCTGAGGAAAACAAAGAGAGATAAGGAATGGATGTTGTCTGCATGCCAGCAAACACCGGGACCATACGCTGCCATGCTTTGTTATGCAATGATTCCAGACTACGTGCTACTGGCCTGGCGTGGTAAAGTATCCTACCATGGCGGACGGAATAAGGCAGCCCTCCCCAGAAACCTTTTGCAAAGGCTTTGGGAGTACATCAAGGAGAGCTTTCTGCAGATGTCCCTGGAGGATTTCCGCTCCATCCCCATACACGTAAACAGACTTTTCCAGTAGCTGCACTGGCTGCAAATGCCAGGGCAAATTAATCATTAAACACGCTTGCTTTTAAACCATGTGTAATATTTACAAAGGTACACTCACCAGAGGTCCCTTGTGCGCCCTCAGGGTCTGGGAGCGTTCCTTGGTGGGTTCAGGGTTTACTGCCTCCAGGTCCAGGGTGAAAAACGTATCCTGGCTGTTGGGGAAACCGGTTTCTCCACTTCCTTGCTGGGAGCTATCTTCATTGTCTTCATTATCATCTTCCTCGTCCCCCAAAACCACTTCCGTGTTGCGTGATTCTCCATTGATGGAGTCAAAGCACAGGGTTGGGGTAGTGGTGGCTGCACCCCCTAGCATGGCATGCAGCTCACCGTAGAAGCGGCATGTCTGCGGCTCTGCCCCGGACTTTCCGTTTGCCTCTCTGGTTTTGTGGTAGGCTTGCCTTAGCTCCTTCATTTTCACGTGGCACTGCTGTGCGTCCCTGTTATGGCCTCTTTCCTTCATCCCCTTTGAGATTTTTTTCTAATGTTTTGGCATTTCGTTTACTGCAACGGAGTTCAGCTAGCACGGATTCATCTCCCCATATGGCGAGCAGATCCCGTACCTCCCGTTCGGTCCATGCTGGAGCTCTTTTGCGATCCTGGGACTCCATCATGGTTACCTGTGCTGATGAGCTCTGCATGGTCACCTGTGCTCTCCATGCTGGGCAAACAGGAAATGAAATTCAAAATTTCGCAGGCCTTTTCCTGTCTACCTGGCCAGTGCATCTGAGTTGAGAGTGCTGTCCAGAGCGGTCACAATGAGGCACTCTGGGATAGCTCCCGGAGGCCAATAATGTCGAATTCCATCCACACTACCCCAAATCTGACCCAGAAAGGCTGATTTCAGCGCTAATCCCCTCATCGGAGGTGGAGTACAGAAATCGGTTTAAAGGGCCCTTATAGTCGAAAAAAGGGCTTCGTCGTGTGGACATGTCCAGGCTTAATTCGATTTAATGCTGCTAAATTCGACCTAAATTCGTAGTGTAGACCAGGCCCTAAGTGTAAAATGGAGATCTTAGATCACTTACCATTTTTATAAGTAATAAATATTATGGTAACAGAGGTCTGTTGTCCAGGATATGCCACTGAGAGAAATGTATAAATAGGCAACTTCATGCCCAGTCACTCTGGCTCTCAAACAGAAACGAGAAGGACTGAGGATTACTTGGTGGTCCTTGTGTGTGTCATTTGGGGTATGCAAGAAAACTCTTACTACCTCCTTCTGTTCACTTTCACAGAATTGGTATTGTTTCATGCATGTGTTTTTTAGTGTTCTAGATGGTATACAGTATATTCCTGCAGTGAAGGCATTTAGTACTTGATATTGAGTATTTATTCCTCCTGTGATTGACCTAGGCCTTGTCTAAACACAAAAGTTGTACCACTTTAATTATATTGGTATAATTTAAATTGGTACATCCACCAGCCCTACCAAACCCACACGTGGATGCAATTATACTGTTATAAGAGTACCTTATATCAGGGGTTCTCAACCTTTTTTTTTTTTTCTGAGGCCCCTCCCAACATGCTATCAAAACTCCAGGGCCCTGCTGTGCCACAGCTGTTTTTCTGCATATAAAAGCCAGGACCGGTGTTAAGGGGTAGCAAGCCAGCCAATTCCCCGGGGCTCCATGACACAGGGGAGACCACAAACCGAAGTTGCTCAGGCTTTGGATTCAGCCCCGGGAGGTGAGGCTTGGGGCCCCGGGCTGCAGTCCTGCGCAGCGGGGCTTTGGCTTTCTGTCCTGGGCCTTAGCAAGTCTAACACCAGCCATGCTTGGCAGAACCCCAGAAACCTGTCCGCGGCACCACCACCCCCGGGGGCCCCAGACCCCTGGTTGAGAACCACTGCCTTATTCCACTATAGCTTATTTCTGTACAGGAAGGGGAATAAGCTAGAACAGTAGAAGGCACCTGTCAGACAGTGACTGGCCCCTATAAGGGGAGATGGGCCCAGCCCCACCTGTGACTGATCAGTTGCCTCCCAGGTGAGGGTATGAAGTTAAGGGTCAGGTGATAGTCTGAAGAGCACTTGGTCTGAATAAAGGACAACAGAGCTCAGTTTGAGCTGGAGAAGTGCAGGATGGCCCCTGCAGGAGTCCCTGGGTTAGAGCAAGGACTAGGAGAGGCTGAGAGGAGAAAGGCCTCTGGGGACTGCAACCCACTTTGGTCAGGAGAATAACTTAGTTTTTAATTATTTCATGAGTTTATGCAGTAAATTGTGCCCTGAAACAGTCTCTGGCATGGCATTGCTCTCTCCTGGGCTGGTGAGACAACTTGGCAGCTTTGCAGCACCTTCCCGCTGGTATAAATGTGTCCATGCTAGGGATAGTACCAATATATTTATAATAGGGGTGTGGGGTTTTTGTTTTTAAACTAACATAGTTAAGCCAGAACAAAACCTCTGTGTTGGCCAAGCTTTAGGGCACATAAGGAGAAGAAAGAGTTGGGGGATAAGGAAGAGAGAACCATCTGAGAAAAGTACAATATAGAAGATTCCGCCCGAACCTTCATTGGTTCCTCAAATCAACCCAAAAATGCTGCCCAGTCTGGATAAAACTGCTTCCCTCTCCTACCTTTTGTTATTGCTTTCATCCTCTAAAAAAGAATTTGAAGACCTGGATTCAATTCCTAGTTCTGTTACTGGCTTGCTGTGTAACATTAAAGAAATGGAGACACTGAGGTTAAATGGGGTGCTACTGCCAATTGTTGCAAGGTCTTAGCTGAAAGGAGCTATGAAGTATATAATCTGTCTTCAGTGCGGTTCAGGTTAAAATCCTGTGCACCAAGTAGAAACTTTAGGGGTTAGTAATATAGAGATTAGTAAAATGCAGTATGTTAAACTGAATTCTACAGCAATTGGCTTTTCTGTCCTTCTCTTAGATGGTATGCAACCAATGAGAGGAGAGTGTTTACATCTGAAGCTTAGCTAGATGCACAATTGTGAAGTTGAGATGTTCCATAGTGTATGCCAGCCAAATTCCAGAAACCTGTCAGGTTGTTATGCAAATACATTGCTTTAATTAGCTCTCAAATGCCATTATTCATTGCTTAAACATCCAAACTTGTATAAGTTGGTCAGCCACCGCTGCCCCTAGGTAGTTTAGTTTATGCATCACTTTAATAGGTGTTTTGTGCTGACTTTTTATAAATCTTCCTTAAAATCACACAAGATCTAGTAATAAAACATGTACTCTTATCTGTGATCCCTTGAAGTCTACCAGCATTTGAGTCCAATTCAACTTAAGTGTAATGTCTGGCAAGCTTTTGTAAGCTTAATACATGTTCTTAATAAAAAAAAAAATTGGTATGGTTTGTTACATAACTAGTCTGTCAGAATGCACAGTGCTTTTTGTACTGTGCAGTGCTTTTCATCCCAGGATTTCAATGTATAATGTGTGGGTGAGTGCATTCATAGAGCTGCCTTCTGCTGGATATAATATCAAACCTTCACATGTCTGCTGCTTTCTAAGGCCAGAATTTTCAAAAATGCTCTGCACTCGCAGCTGGAGCAAGACATTCAAAACAGCTCAGCACCTTGGGTGTAGAGAGCCCTTGCAAATCTAGCCCCACAATGTTGTATGCTCCACTACCCTACTGGAGAATCATCGTCAGTTCAAGTGGAAGAAACCTCTGGCTTGGAAGCTGAAGATCTTGACATTTTTCTGCAACGCCAGGGGTGTGTTGTTCAGTGGCCAGCATTAAACCATGCGTCTTTTTACCCTGGATTAATTATTAATCTGATGTGTTTCCACCTGCTCCTCCTTAAATTTACAAAAGGCCTTTAAATCCTGCCTGAAACCTCTCCCTATAAGAATTTGGCTAATAAATGAATGACCATCTTAAACATTAAACTCAGATTGGAGAGAACTAACTATGGAACTAACAAAATGCAACCTTCACTTCATTCCTATTGCTGCCCATTCCTTGTTTTTTGTATCTTCTATTTAGATGGCAAGCTCTTTCAAACATCTGTCTGAAATGCTTCACTACTGGTGCTGTACAAAACATTTTACGAACTACACAATATCAAATGAGGCAGACAAATATTATCTCCATATTACAGAGGAGAAAACTGAGACATGGCAGTTGTAAATTGTCGAATGCCACACCGCAGCTCAGTGGTAGAGAATAGAACTCAGATGTTCCAATTCTAAGTTATCTTAAAAGATTTTCCCATCCCATAGCTTGGAGGGAGAAGAGAGGTTAGTTTCTTAGTTATCCTATTTCTGTGTAGTGGGACTTAGCACTGCAAAGCAGTTATTTCCTTAAATTTGCCCCAACTTGAAATTTTATCTGGTTAAATGGCTTGACATTAAATGTGTATTTCTCAACTTCACTATCACAAAAGGAAAAATAAACTTCAGCATGCACAAGACTGCAATACACCTGCCTAGCTACTGCAGAAGCAACATGTGTTGCCTGAGCTATTGGTTATGAATTAATTAGAATTCCCAATTAACATTTTATGATATCGGCAGGGTTCTACCTCAAGATCAAACCCAGACTTATTAGAGTTCTCACTATGATGAGGACCCTTGTGTGCAAGGGACAGACACACATTTAGGAAAGGCCTTCTGACCTTGTAATGTTTTTATTAGCACAATTAACAAAATCACAAACATTCCAACCTAGCAAAGTAGATAGAGATAAAACAGAATGGTCAAAATGTCTGGCATTTAGAGCATTCATATACTTGCGTCATCTTTTGCAGAGACCTAGAACCATGGAGACAGGTGGTCCATAAGTAGTCCTATTGCTGGCATGCCAAAAAGATCCCAACGGCTTAGACCGGGGTAGGCAATCTATGGCATGGGTGTCGAAGGCGGCACGCGAACTGATTTTCAGTGGCACTCACACTGCCCAGGTCCTGGCCACTGGTCCGGGGGGCTCTGCATTTTAATTTAATTTTAAATGAAGCTTTTTAAACATTTTTAAAACCTTATTTACTTTACATACAATAATAGTTGTTATATATTATAGACTTAGAGAAAGAGACCTTCTAAAAACGTTAAAATGTATTATTGCACGTGAAACCTTAAATCGGAGTGAATAAATGAAGACTCGGCACACCACTTCTGAAAGGTTGCCGACCACTAGCTTAGACTGTGCTCAACCCTTTTATAGGGTTAGAGGGCCACCACAAATATTCATAAGGATGTTTGGCTTCTTCTGTCCTAAACCTCCAATTCTTCTCCTCTTATAGGTTATTAAGCCATTTACCGCAAACTTATTAGCGTGCATGTGTGTGTGTATATGTGTGTTATATACACATATACGCGCACACACACACACATATATAAATAAAAGAATGTTATGGTAACCAATTGTACATACATACATTAGATATATTTATATCTTAAAATATCCAAAGCTAGCATTGACTGGTATTCTGTATGACTAAATGGCTGATAGGTAAACCACTTATTACAATATTCTGTCTTTTATGATCTAAGGTTCCTCGTGTTTACCTAGTAACATTAAGGCTGGCTAGGCCTTATGCTTTAATTTGGCTAAACAGTTGTCTTACAGGCTAGAGGTCTGTAGGCTCACTGTGTTACTACCTTCAGTTTTACCTATGCTTCCCTAGCAAATACCTATTCTGATAGGCTACACATCTGAGAGCACAAGTGACCTAAAACGCTACTGCAAAGCTCTGACTGTAATGGTATGATAAAGACTCAAAGTGCTTTTGCTGACCTTTCTCAAATCTTGGGAGCTACAATGTCTGACTAGAACTTTCAGTGGGCTAGCTCAATAGGAGCCTGCCAACTCTGCTGCAGATATGGGCTCGGTTGGATTGACAACCGGTCTGGCTCTCTGGTGGCAAATGTAAGTGGATTTGGTGGTCCATCAGTTTCCTAGCAAACATGTCATGTGACAATAGTAAATCATTAATTGTTTGTTCAGCGTTAGAAGTGAGTTGAGTAAGGAAAATAGCATCCTTAAAGTCATTCTATCTCTCCGTTGGACTACAGTGACTCTGCTTATAGATTTCCTTGACCACCTCCTGCTTTTCCTGCTATAGTTTGAAACAGGTAGTATATATTCCTGTCAAGTATCTGTGTGACAAATACAGTCACAACTGCCACTCTTATTGATTACACTCCTGAAGGATGGAAATTGATTTTTCTCCTTATTCCTAGCCCCATTGCCTCAACCCTAAGGAGAAGAACCAGAACGGCAGGACAGTAGGAGAGCAAGGAAGGGGGGATGCCAATCAATGCATATAGTGGACTACTCAAGAGAAACCTCTATTCAGCATACAGCGGTGGGCACAACCAGTGTTAGGATGTCTAAAGCAGGGTGTGCCAAACTTCTGAAAGCTGAGTACCCTCCACCTCCCCTTCAGGAAAATTAGAACCATGTGTTTTAAAGGCTTACCTGTTTTAATTTCTCTCCTTTCTGTGCTCTGCCCCACCTTACCTCAAACACTGCAGAAATGCATAAAGAACAATGAAAAATGATTGGAAGCATGGAAAATTTCCATATGAAGAATGGGGGAAATTAAGCCTGTTTTGAGAGGAGACAAATAAGAAGGGATGGAATAGACGTACGCACCATTAATGAACAGTATAGAGAAGAGTAAGGAGTGGGCTTTCCTGCCCCTATATGTGCAAACAAAAGCCCTTTCAATCCAACAAAGGTAGCAATTTTTTAAATTCTTTGTGTTTTTGCCCACCCCCGCTAACCAGTGGAACTCTCTGCTAACATTAAGGCCAAAAGCTTAATGGAATCCCTAGAAGAATTGAATGCTTGTGTGCATGGGAGCATCCAATTAACTAGAAAGAAAAGACCAGAACCTTCATGCTTTGGTCAGCCTCTAACTGGGGTTAGGACGAAACATTGTTCGCTTTAGGGTTTCTTGAATCTTCCTCTCAAACAGATAGTACTGGCCACTGTCATATGAGATACAGAACTGGATGGATCACTGGTCTGATATGGACAGTGGCAACACAAACTTTGATAGGAATTGCCATACTTACCCTGGTCTGTGGATAGATAAGTATTTCTGACTCTTCAGATGTCAAGGCATGATGCACAAATCCACTTTAAAATTCTTTAAAATGCAAAGAGTATTAATGCTAAGCATAAGTGTACAGGTGGGGGATTCAGAATAAAACTGTGGTGTTAGTTGTTGGGCAAGTGCTCCAGCTGATCTATTTCATTCATTCACTTTAAATTGATGATCACAGTATTTAATCCTTTTACTGACTGTCTGTTAATTTGAGGAGGTTCTACAAAATGCCTAGCAGTTGTGAACCTCTGCTGCTCTCTGGTGGTATGAAGCAAAGTAGATTACACAAAGTGAGGATTCTCAGAAGGGAGTACCTTTACTGTATAGGTGCTCAAAACAAAGTTTGGATCTGTTTTTCAAACATGCCAGTATTCAGTTGTCTTTCTGAGTATATAATGTTTCTGTTGGAAGGTCAGTGAGATTAGGTGTATTTATAATCTCTCCAGCACGCTATATTTATTCATACTACAAACCAAATATTTTTCTCCCTTTTATAGCGGTGTCAGAATGAGCAATATAACAAACATAACTAGAGCAATTCAAAAACTGAATTAGTGTCAGTTTTGGATAAGTATTCAGCATGATATAAATGGATGTACAGAATGCTACAGCCAAATTACAAAGCAGACCTCTTTCAAACAGGTGTACATTTAATCTAACAAACAAAAGCCTTTGTCCATTAGCCCTATGCATGCATGTATGTCAATCAATATAGGACATCATATGAAGTGTACAGTTCCACAAATTAAAAGCTAGTTCAGCTGTGCTGACCCAATAGAAAATAATCAAGCCACCAGAGCAATGGGGCAAACTAACCCTATTTTCCCCAAAGTCCCATTCTCCCCAAATGCTCTGGGGGGTAAGCAGAACTTTGAGGCAAGCAGCAAGCCATCACAATTCCAGGCTATTTTATCTCAAGATAGGGAAGGATATCCAAAATCTTGGGATCCTCACAGAAGACATCAAGCCAGCAGGAGCTTCCCATTTAACTCAAGGGGTTCCTGCTCTAGTTTCTGTGGTGCTCTCAGCTGTGGTAGTATTTGTCGTCAGATGTTCGGCTGCGTGTGTGTTTTCTCTGCTTGCTGCTCTGGCTCTGGCCAGATAGCCCGTACAGCAGGTTTCGATTGAACTGCCCAATGACCACAAGACTTGGTTTAGTAGCTAAGGCGCCCAGCCAGGTTTATTGCTGATGAATCATGGTCTTAGCTCCCCAGATCATTGTCTATAGTTACCCTAGCACATGTATGCCCATGACAATGGATGCAGCTCAGTCAGTGGCGGGACCTTCTGCTGCCCCTAGGCTAGATGAAGGGTTAAGGCGAGGTATTCCAACATTTCCTAGGATAAACAGTTTATCTATCACCTTTACGTGTTTCATGACATGTTTGTTACATCCCTTTGTACTTTCACTCCTGATGTTTCAGACAAAATATCACTATTCATCACCTTTGTCAAACCATTTCATTGTGTGCTAGGTTGGGGTGTTCTTGTGCTGGCCTGCTGGAATGTGTTTACGTATTCAGTGTGTTTTAGCAATGCTAGCAATACTAGTGCCGAGTTCATGTACTGGACACTGGCTTTCAGGCAAGCATCTGCTTTTGACAGGGCCTGACTGTTGCTCATAGCATAACTTTTGCTGACTTTGATTCAGGCCTTGCACCAGGCCCATGCTTCAGGCTCTTTTGTTCTACTACAATCAGGGTGAATTTGATTTAAATCACTAGTCAGGAAGACTCGATTTAATCATGGATTTCTACATAAAAGTGCATTCTTGTTGGTTGTTATAATCTTAATACATATTCTTCACAACTCAGAGATAGATGTAGGTTTCATTTTTAGAAGGTACACCCTATACATTTTTAAGTGATTTATTTTGAAAACTTTTCAGATTAGTTGTACAACTATATCAGAAAATGAATGCTTGTTTGGTTATTTCATTTACCAAAGGTAACTGAAGCAAATATTTATGAAGTCATTGGGAGGTGAACTATCTCCAGTTCAACAGGTTAATCATTTAATATTTGGAGGATTTTCTTGCCATACTGTATTAGGAGGAGAACATCACCAGACAGACATTTAAATTGTTTTATTTAACTAAAATAACAACATTATGTTTTCTGGATTTTTTTCATCAACAGCAAACATAATATTTTAGCAAAATAAGCATATGAATTTTTTAATTTAGTTCAACATTCAAGTTTTTTTTAAATCAGGTTTTTGTTTAAATTGTTTAACTAAAATAGTTAAATGAAATATTTAAAAAACAAAAACAAAAATTCAATCGACTGTGTCAGCCAGGTCAACACGAGAAACTTAAAATATTGGCTTCTGCAGCTAACTCAGTCGTCTTTACCTTCATTTTCCTGTTTGTTCATAATCTGGAAAAGGAAAAACAAGCTTTCCTGCTTTTTCAGGACCCAAATGATTTTTGGAATGAATTAGTCCAAAGAAAGAAAATATTCTTTCTACACTGGCAGAAGAAGCTACTGCTGTTAAAAGTGAGATTATCACTTCAACAATCCCTGAATCCAGGTGCTTAAGTGACTTCCACCAGTTCACTGGTGTGACTTTTTCTTTAAAACATCATCAGCAAACATATATTTCTTGAATGGTTCTTATTCCCAAACTGGGTCTCTTTTACGGCCTGCTGCCATTATAGGTTTTCCCTTCTAGTGAGAGACTGGTATGGTAGATCTCAAATCAATGAAGGCTCCACTCAGAAAGACCTCAAGACTTCTGGAATATGCTGCTCAAACAGTTTCAGTTTTGTTTCTACTGCCTGTCCCTCCCTTCTCACATTTATCTCCAGACTTCTTCTCCTTGTCCAGATCTATTCCACCCCCAACAATCTTCTATTCATTGAACTTTTTGAAACTTTGTACTTTTAGAGAGAGGTAAGGGATTGACTCTGTGTACACAAATTTGTAGAGGAACAACAGGGTTGAGGTATGTTATCTCACCTCTATATATTATTTATTTTAAAACATTTTTGCTGTTAACAAGCATATCATCTCTGGAGACACAAATCCACAGTTTGAGAACTGCAAAACTAAGCATCTCTGATGGTATCTTCTAGACTGAGCACTGAGACTCATTGGGTAGATAGCAAGATTAATTTAAATAATCTATACAGAAGCCTCTGGAACCCCATAAGATTGGGTCTCTAATCCATGAACTATTAGAACCCATTTACAAACTTTTTTAAACATTACATGAATATATTGTCTCATACTATAGAATTAGAATTTATAATCCCTATTCTTTGAGCTATAATGTATCTTAATTAAAACTATCTTTCGATTTTTTTTTTAAACATTGAATTTTATGCACCTTGACTACAGTATTGCATGGTGAGAGGTGGTCTCTCAGGTAGTCACAGACTATATAAGACTTATTCTTCTTCGAGTGCTTTCTCATGTTGATTCCATTTTGGGTGTGTGCGTGCCCGTATGCAAAGTTGCTGGAGATTTCTGCCTTAGCGGTATCCATAGGGCCGGCTGTGGCGCCCTCTGGAGTGATGCTCCCATGCGCCAGTGTATCTGGCACCGCCGGCCCTGAGCCTTCTCAGTCCTTCTTACTGCCCGTGATGGTTGGTTGGAGCGCCTTGTCTTGCATCGCAAGAGCAGTAGCAGTTTTCCTTGTAGACTTTGTTCTGTTGGTTGATGTATATAGTTTTTAGTTAGAATCCCAGGGCTTCAAGTATATGTATACTCATCCCCCTGCAGCTTCACTGGTCGTGTCCGCAGTGAATGAGAGGGACGGACACAGCTACCCCAGGGAAAAATAAAGAGGCCAAAAGACTAGACTTGTTTGGCAGGAAAGTTGATTCCACGGCTAGCTTACAGTTTAGGGTCTCTAACCACCAGGCCCTGCTGGGATATTATAACTTTAACTTGTGAGGCTCCCTTAATACGTTTATGGAGGCCCTCCCACGGGACCATGCCCAAGAGTTCGCCGCATCAGTGAGCGAAGGCATGGCAGTGGCCCGGGGAGTCCTCTAGATGGCCTGGGATGGAATGGACTCGGCTGCCAGGTTGGTTGCATCAGCAGTAGCCATGAGGTGAAGCTCCTGGTTGCAAGCTTCTGGGCTGTCCCAGAAGATGCAGGCCTGAGACAGGACCTCCCATTTGAGGGTTCAGGGCTCTTTTCTGAGCTGACTGACTCTAGACTCCATGGGCTCAAGGATTCCCAAGCCACCCTCCGCTCCCTGGGTTTGCACACCCCTCAGCGGTCCAGGAAGGCATTCTGACCTTCACCGCTGCCGCCTTGTCCATCACAGTCTAGGTCCTGGGGGGCTCCCAGGTCTGACTCCTATAGGAGGAAGGATAAGGGGCCTAAGAGACGTTACCTGTCCTCTTCCTGCCTGGCTGCCCAACCTGACCCTCCCAGGGGCCAGAAGCAGTCGTTTTGAGAGTGTGCTCAAGGACGGAGCCCAACCAAAGTACTGGATCCAACCCTCCCTTTCCTCAACCTCATAGACTCATAGACTCATAGACTTTAAGGTCAGAAGGGACCATTATGATCATCTAGTCTGACCCCCTGCATGCTGCAGGCCATAAAACCGTCCCTACCCCTTCCCTGGACTCTGCTGTTGAAGTCCCCAATCCTGTTTTAGGTGACTTCAATCGGCAGAAACCCTCCTGCTAGAGATCCCTGCCCTATGCTGCGGAGGAAGGCGAAAAACCTCCAGAGGCTCAGCCAATCTGCCCTGGAGGAAAATTCCTTCCCGACCCCAAATATGGCGATCAGTAAGACCCCGAGCATATAGGCAAGAGTCTCCAGCCTGACCCCTGTCAGCCATTATACAATTTACCTACCATTTCTTGGTTTTCCTTGACTACTATGTTTTACCATTAAACCATTCCCTCCATAAATTTATCTAACTTAATCTTAAAACCAGACAGGTCCGTCGCCCCCACCGTTTCCCTCGGAAGGCCGTTCCAATATTTCACCCCTCTGACGGTCAGAAACCTTCGTCTAATTTCAAGCCTGAACCTCCCCACGGCCAGTTTATATCCATTCGTTCTCGTATCCACATTAGTACTAAGCTGGAATAATTCTTCTCCCTCCCTCGTATTAATCCCTCTAATATATTTAAAGATAGCAATCATATCCCCCCTCAGCCTTCGCTTTGTCAGACTAAACAACCCAAGCTCCTCTAGTCTCTTTTCATACGACAGGTTTTCCATTCCTCTGATCATCCTAGTGGCCCTTCTCTGCACCCGTTCCAGTTTGAGTTCATCTTTTTTAAACATGGGAGACCAGAACTGCACACAGTACTCCAAATGAGGTCTCACCAGCGCCTTGTACAACGGAAGCAGGACCTCCTTATCCCTACTAGATATACCTCGCCTAATGCATCCCAAGACAGCATTGGCTTTTTTCACCGCCACGTCGCATTGTCGACTCATAGTCATCCTGCGGTCTACTAGGACCCCTAGGTCCTTCTCCTCTTCCGTTACTTCTAACCAATGCGTCCCCATCTTGTAACTAAAATTTTTATTAGTTATCCCCAAATGCATCACCTTACACTTTTTACTATTAAATTTCATCCTATTCCTGATACTCCAATTCACAAGCTCGTTCAAGTCTCCCTGCAGGATATCCCTATCCTCCTCCGAATTTACAACGCCTCCCACCTTCGTATCATCCGCAAACTTTATCAGCCCACTCCTGCAATCGGTTCCGAGGTCAGTTATAAATAGATTAAATAAAATGGGTCCCAAAACCGAACCTTGAGGCACTCCAACCGCTTCCGGTCGGCCTGGTCCTGTTCACCTTAGACTGCTGGGTGCTCGATTCAGTTTTGTTGGGCTACACCCTGCAGTTTATAGAGGACCATCCCCCTTCCCTGTCCCTCTTCAGGGACCCTTCTCACCTCCAGCACTTGGGGGCAGTGAAAAAGGTTCCCCGGAACATGGAAGGGAGAGGATTTTACTCCCGCTAATTCCTAATCCCAAAGGCAAAGGGGGGAGCCTCAGACCCATCCTAGACCTGCGTTGCCTCAACAAGTCTCTCCCGAAGTTGAGTGTGGTCTCCCTGGCCTCCATCATCCCCTCCCTGCATCCGGGAGACTGGTACGCCGCCCTCAATTTGAAGAATGCATACTTCCATATTTCCATCTTCCCAGGGCACCGGCACTTCCTTCGCTTCATGTGGGGCTGGTGCCATTTCCAGTTCACGGTGATGCCCGTTGGTCTCTCGTCAGCCCTGAGAGTGTTCACAAAGTGTATAGCGCCCATGGCCACTTACCTGTGACATCGAGGAGTCCAAATACCTGTACCTCAGTGACTGGTTGATAAGGAGCCGGTCCCCGGATCAGGTGCGGCGACATCTCGACCTGGTATGTTCCACCTGTCAAGACCTGTGGTTGATAATAATTGAGAAAAAGTTAACCTTAATCCCAGTACAATGCATAGAATTCATCGGAGCGATCCTCAATTCCACTCAGGCCAGGGCCTTCCTTGGTTCCAGGCCATGGTGGACCTCATCATGGGCCCACCTGCTCACCACCACCAACACATGCCTGAGGCTGCTGGGCCACATGGCAGCATGTACTTATGTGGTCCGGCACACACGACTCTGCCTCAGACCCCTTCAGGGGTTGCTGGCATTGTTCTATGTCCCCAACCGTCACAGCATGAACTGGGTGATCAGGATCCCGGACAGCGTATTGTCATTCCTCCTCTGGTGGCAGGATCCCACGTTGGTGTTGGAAGGAGTTCCCTTCTCAGCCCCTGCCTTGTTGGTGACCCTTGTCTCTGATGCCTCGGACCTGGGATGGGGAGCCCACCTGGCACTCTCAGCACTCACGGTTGTTGGTCCAGCAGCATTCGCTCACTGCATATCAATGTCAGGGTACTCAGGGTGGTTTGAGTAGCCTGCCAACCCTTTCTACCTCCAAATTCAAGAAAGGGTGGTTCAGGTCATGATGCACATCATAGCTACGGTCTTCTATATCAACAGGCAGGGCGGAGCCAGGTCATCTGCCCTCTGCCAGGAAGCCCTCTGGCTCTGGGACTTCTGTGTGCAGCACAACATCCATCTCGTAGCCGCTCACCTTCCAGGGACTAAGAACGCTTTGGTGGATCACCTCAGCAGGACGTTCTCATCTCTCCACAAGTGGTCCCTTCATCCAGAGGTGGTCAGTTCCATCTTCCACAAGTGGGGAACTCCCCGGGTGGACCTGTTCGCGTCCCGGCAGAACAGGAAATGCCACATCTTCTGCTCAATCAGGGACACAGGATCCCTGTCAGACACCTTTCTGCTCCTGAGGTCAGGAGCTTTGATGTGCGCCTTCCCTCCGGTGCCATTGCTACCCAGGGTCCTCACGAAGATCAAACAGGAGAGGATGAGAGTCATCCTCATAGCGCTGGCATGGCCGTGCCAACACTGGTTCAGCACTCTGCTGGACCTCTCAGTGGCAACCCTGTTCCAGCTACCGCTCAGGTTGTCCTAGTACCAGGGCCGTCTTTTGCATCCCAACCTGGCAGCATTACATCTGACGGCCTGGCTGCTGCGTGGCTAAACACGCAGGAGCAGCAGTGTTCAGCTGAGGTTCAGTGCATCCTGTTGGGAAGTAGGAAGCCCTCCGCCAGAGTGACCTACCTGGTCAAGTGGAAATGGTTCACCTGCTGGATTGCAGACAAAAGTGTTCGTCTCGAGTGGACTTCGCTGCAGCTTATTCTGGATTATTTCCTGCATCTTAAGATCCAGGGCTTGTCCCTCTCATCGATCAAGGTCCATCTAGTGGCCATCTCAGTTCGAGGGCAGGTTGGTGTTTGTTCAGGATATAACAGCCAGTTTCTTTAAGGCCTAGATCACCTCTACCCGCAAGTCAGGGACCCCATCCTGCCGTGGGATTTGAATTTGGTGCTGTTGCAATTCATGGGTCCTCCTTTCAAGCCTCTGGCTTCCTGCTCTCTCCTTCTCCTTTCCTCTAAGGTCACGTTCCTGGTTGCAGTGACGTTGGCCTGCTGAGTATCCGAGATTTGGGCGCTCACGTCGGCAAGGACAAGGTCCAGCTAAGACTGCACCCGGCTTTTCTTCCCAAGGTAGTCTCTCAGTTTCATTCAAGCCAGGACATTTACGTATCAGTCTTCTTTCCAAAGCGCAGGCTACATGCTCTGGACAGGACATCAGGAGAGCGCTGGCCTTCTAGATTGACAGGACCAAACCGTTCCAGAAGTCAATGCAATTATTTGTCTCTGTGGCCTAGATGAAAGGTTGCCCTGTATCCACTCCAGAATTTCTTCTTGGATCACTGCCTGCATTCTCTTCTGCTATGACCAAGCGAAGGTGCCATCCCCAGAGATCGTCTACCAGGGCACAGGCCTCTTTGGGGGCCAGGACATCTGTAAAGCGGCCATCTGGTCATCCATACCTTTACGTCCCACTATGTGCTGACACAGCAGGCCCGGGATGATGCTGGCTTCGGTAGAGCAGTACTACAAGCTGCTAAGCTGTGAACTCCGAGCCCACTTCCGTGGATACTGCTTGTGAATCACCTAAATTGGAATCAACATGAGCAAGCACTCGAAGAAGAAAAAACGGTTACCTACCTTTTTGTAACTGTTGCTCTTTGAGATGTGTTGATCATGTCCATTCCATTAGCCACCCTCCTGCCCCTCTGTCGGAGTTGCTGGCAAGAAGGAACCAAGAGGGTGCAGGGCCAGTGGTGCCTGATATACCGACGCATGAGCGCGGCTCTCAAGGGGGCACCACAGCCAGCCCTACAGATACCGCTAAGGCAGAAATCGCCAACAACTGTGCATGTGGGCGCACGCACACCTAGAATGGAATGGACATGAGCACCACATCTCAAAGAACAACGCTTACGAAAAGGTAGGTAACCGTTTTTTCAGTCAAAAGCAATAGGCAGTGAGTGCAGATCATAACTCACTAGTGTGATATGCCCCGGCAAGATGTATTGCGTTAAAGCAGGCAGCTGCAGAAAGCTTCAGTGCAAACTGCAATGCTGCACTGTGTGTGTGTCTGTGTGTGTGTGTGTGTGTGTGTGTGTGTGTGTGACCTGACCAACGGGGACTATTGCTGCACTCCACGTAGAGTAGCTCATAGTCCTGTTTCTCAGATGTGTAACTTAAGTTTTAATTAAATATCTGTAGTATCTGCAGAATTTGGGGCCAGGGGAAGAGAGGAGTGAGTAAGTAAACTTTTGCGGGGAACATTTTATGGTATGTCTGGTGGCAAAATGTTTCATTGACTGTCAAAAAGGCTAAGGTTGGCCAGCAGGGAGTGTACTGCTAAAAGCTAAGGGTGCACCAGATATCATGCTAGAAGGCATGAGAAAAATTGTCTAAAACAGTGGAGAGATCAAGGAGAATGAGGATTGAGTGAAGACTATGAGATAGATGCAGGAAGATGTTGTTAGACCAGGGTGATAACAGGGTGAGTGGAGAGGGCAGAAGGTTTGACCTGCTCACCCAGTGAACTTGCAGGTTAAGAGAAGGAAAGTGAGGTCAGGGATGGCTTTTGAGGATGTAGAGGCATAGTCGTGTTGTAATGTGAGGAGAGTGATATTGTGGGCGGGGCTGCAGAGGGCAATGGAGAAAATAAGATCACTGGAGCAGGTGGAAGGATTGAGAATGAGTTTCCTCGCCTGTTATGCATGCCTTCTTTGTACAAAAACATAGGTCTTTCAAAAGCATTTGCTCTTAATTCTTTGTTATCTAGTAAAATAGCTGGAATTGCATCAACGTTCAATTGGGCTCCATCTTTAAAGAGAGAGAATGTAGGGATTACCAGACTGGCTTAAATCTGTGGTTCATCTAGTCCAGTATCCTTTCTCTGATACCAATACCAGATGCTTCAGAGGAAGATGCAAGAAACCCACAGTGAGCAGAAGTGGGGGATAATCTGCCCTTCCTCCAAAGGCTGCATTCTAATCCCTAATAGTTGGGGATTGGGTTAAAACCTGAAACATGAGGCTTTTATCCTTTCCAACACATTTTCCCCCCAATAACCTGTTAACTCTGAATGTCTTTATTCATATTAACTCCAGATCCTATTTGATTCTTACCAAATTCCTGGCCTTAGAATTGTATGGCATGGAGTTCTACAGTCTAATTACTCATTTATCAATTTTTAATTTGCTGCCTTTTAAATTTCATCAAATGTCCCCTGTTTTGTGTTGCGAGATGAGACCAAAGATGTCGCTCTACCTTCTCTAAACCATTCATTATTGTATATGCTTTTATCATGTCTTCTCTTAATAATTTCATTTCAAAGATAAACAATCCCATTTTCCTCTGAGGTTTTCCATACACCAATCATTCTCTGAACCCTCTCTAAGTCTGCAATGTCTTTTTTGAAATGGGATGACCAATACTGCATACACTGTTCTAGGTGGGGTGTATTATTGAGCAAGAATCTGGTCTGCAGAATCTTTTAGTGAGATAGCATAGGTGTAACTGAGCTCAGAATCTGGTGTTGCAGTTGGAGCTTTGTTATCAAAACATGTTGCATGAGAGAGGGTGAACTAGATTCTAGTCTTATCACTGGGTTGGTTCTGCACTCACATATAATAAACACTTCTTTGCAACTAAAGCAAACAGGTAAACTTTCAGATACTCTCAGAGAGCAGAGCTGTTGATGTAATAAGGTATCATCTTTACTATTTAGCTTTTTAACCTAGAACTGCACCAAGTCGCTTCCTGAGTAGTTTGTGGTAACCAATTACGTTTAATCTCAGAGTGAGTTAAAGAGCCTTCTCCCCAAAGGCAGACTGACACACTTTTTAAGATTAATGAAGGTGGGCTGTAAAGCCAACATGGCCAGTTGGCTAGAATCTAGAAGACTTGTGTTTGAGGTTTATATGGTGCCTCTATACTCTCACATTAAAGAAATGTTGTAAACTAAAGTGACAGCCACAACCCCACAGAAAGAACTCCCTCCACAGAGGACATCCCTCCCCCCATTCAACCCACCATGTATGTGTGCGTGTGAAAGAGAGACCCTGAAACTCACCGCACTGACCTAGATCTTTAGGTATGGCTGAACTCTGCAGGACCCAAGGTGATCCTGGGGATAGCAGGGACTCTGTTTGGCCCCTGGTGCTACTTCTAGTAGTCCTGAGACTGCTCTAATTAGTACCCACATGCAACAGCCCAGGGGGCCATTTGGCATCTGCAGATGGATGGAGAACAGTATGCTCCAGCCATGCCCCAACCTGACCCTTGAGCTGGGGATTATAAAGAGGGTGTAGAGCTAGCTATGCAGCCTCTATATACCCGTAGAGGATTACCTTAGGCAAGGGAAATCTTCAGCTAGCCACTTAGGCCAGTTAAGACTGCTTTGCATTGCTGACGCAGCAAAGACTTGACCAGTTGTCAGGATAGTCAGCTCTGCTATGTTGGACCAAGGAGGTGGGAATTGGAGGTGTGATGAGAAAATGCCAGAGTAGAGGCATTCCGTTAAAATGCCCTGCCCTAGACTACTCTAGAGACTCATCTCAAGTGCCAAGCTAAGCTCAGTTGCTTCTTTAGAACACTGCAAAATGTACCTATGAGGCAGAGTTACTACCAGTAGAATGACTTCAAGACCATGAGTGGTGGGTGAGCATTTAGCTAAATAAGCCAGTCATGATCTGGTTTAGAAGTGAACGTGTTCACTAGTATTGATGCTTTGCTTGTCTTAAACAATTACCCTTGGGTCATTGTTAAAATTCTTAGCTTTGTCGCAATTAATAGAGACAAGTTAGGTGAGGTAATATCTTTTATTGGGCCAACTTATATTGGTGGAAGTGACAAGATTCTGTGTAGCTCAAAAGCTTGTCCCTTTCACCGACATAAGTTGACCCAATAAATGACATTACCTCACCTCCCTTGTGTCTCTCATATCCTGGGACCAACAGGGCTACAACAATGTTCCAAATAATTAGGACAAGTCTTTTTACAAAAACTGTTATCTTGTCCCCATCTTTGAGAGGGAAGCATTAGAAACTGATTTCAAAGCAAAATGGAAAAAATGAAAATTTCAACCCATAATTGTAATATAATCAAAGGAATGAGGGGATTTAGACACACCTTCAGTTAATTTTAATGAACCACACTGCTCTGCGAGCAAAACACTTGAAGTAATAGTAAGTTTGGGGATTTTTTTAACCTAGCCACATCATTTAACTGAAAAGTTGTATTTTAACTCCTGTGTTTTATAGTGCCTAGAATAATGGGGCCATTATCTCATCATCGTTGGGCATTTCTATCCAAATTAATCTAGATGATGTTAGTTCCTTGCCCAGAACCTCCACTGTCAGAGCTGCTATAGTCCATCACTGATCACAAAATGAATATGGAAGTTGGGATACAAAAGGCTCGTTGTCAATCAGAGGCCTTCCCTACAATAGGAATTGTAGGAAAATCTCCAAGTAGTGTTCTAGCCTTATTGCGGCTACACTGGTTCTAATAACAATGGTCTAAATAGCATGATGGCAACAATGCCAGTGGTCAGTCTAGACTAGGGGTCTACCTTTGCTAGAACCACTGGGAGGCTTCTCCAAAATGTTCAGTGTAGGCAAGGTCAGATAAAACCCTCTCATTTATCACCACTTGGTAGTATAGACTGATTAAGTGCCCTCTTTCCCCCACTGCACTCACACGGGTCTGAATATGATTGCCCCAAAGCCCAGTAATGCTGCTCCAATAGTTGGTCAGAAGGTAGAGTGAGGTTACTCGAAAGCAATATGAGATACTCTTTCCCTTGCTGCTTGGGACAGAGCAGTATCTTAGCAGCTGATCCGCCCCTCTCCTGGCCCAGGATGATAGGACTTCTGATCCCAGCATTGCATTGCCACATTGGGCTATCCCTGTGGAGCTCGTATAACCAGCAGCAGTATCAGTGGAATTTGAGATGGGTATCAGGGGCTGTATGTCAGCTTTACTTTTTCTCCTCTACCTTAAAGGCTCTTGTGTTCTACAGTTGTCTGGCCATGATTAGGCTACACGTTCATTTGAGCCTCATCAGCACAGATATAGTAATCTAGTTTGATTGCATGCAGCTCTGCAAATAGGATCAGTAGATCCTCATTGCACTTAATAGAAGGAACAGCATATGGACAAACAGCAGGTCTCAGGCTAGCAGAAAGTATGTACAACCCATGCCCTAAACTGTTCTTGTTCCTAACACGTGAATTATAGCATCAGACTGGAAAGCAAGCACCTCCTGTTTTCACTTGATCATCTTTCAGCTACAGATCTGTTTTTTACTTGTATACACTTGTCATTACAAATCCCCCAGAAGCAGCAAAAAATATTTTAGGAGGAAAATGATTTAAAAAAAAAAAGACTCCTAAATATTGTTGAAGATCCCAGTTAACAAAATACATGTTTGGACAATGCACTGCTTAGCAATTTTAAAAGTAAAGTAAGTTTCTCCTTCACCTAGCTGCCAAAACCCGAGTTCCGCGTTTTACATTTCCTCTGTTGCATAAAGCAGGACAGGGAATGCACTGTCATAAATTGTGCATCTGCAGCTTTCTGCAAGGGGGTTATTGCCACATCAGGATTTAGTCAATTCCATAGGCCAGTTCACAACTGAGAGGATATTCTGGTTAATTAACAAAACAAGTACTTTTCTACATGGTAACAAAGAGGAAATGTAAAACAGTGCAGCTTCTCTCCAGGGGAAAATGGAAAAACATCCAGTTTCTCCTCCACAAGCAGCTGAAAACTCACCTGGTGTGTCTCAATTCTCCACTCCTAGGTCCTCCTACCTGGTATTTTGGTGAAAAAGCAACTTTGCAAAAACTCTCAGCAGTCATTCCTTTCAGCAGCCATTGTCACCTGCAGTCTACCATCCCTTCGGGGACTGTAGTAAAGGATTGAGGCAGTCACCTGGGGACTTTCCCTTGCCTCTGAAGAGGGATTTGACTTTCACCTCCCACTGTAGGGTGGGGTCTAGAGACTTCGTTGCACTCTCGCAGACTGGCTGCATAGTCTATATTTTGACAGCAGAGAATACTCTGTTCAGAGTACTAGGGCCAGATTCTCCTCCCATGTGTCTTCTGCCTGTGAAATGCCATTAGCTTCTGTGGAGTTACTCCCAATTTACACTCATATGAGATGAAACTCTGTCCCTTAATGTATCCGAGTTGGTAAATTACTGATAGAAAATAGAGGGAGAGAATACATTCCAAGTAATTTTGAATTGTTCAGAACGTCCAGAGGACCCAAGGGTGTAACTTGCTTTGATGATTCTGCTTTATATCTCGGCACGCACTGGACTTAGTGTAAAACTAGGGTGGATTCTCTGGGGCCAATTGTTGACCTGATTGCTCCGAAATTCTGATGACATCCAAAGGTTCCTGACCAGCATAGTATAATAGTAAGCGGGTGCTAGGATGTCTTTGGTAAAGGCTGAGACCTTAACTATCCACAGGAATACTTTCTCAAAGCCACTGGGGCATTAAGTGGTGTAAATGAACTAAACAGGCACCATTTCTCGGGCTCACTCTGGGAAGTCTGGCATTTTCCTCTGGGAAGTTATAACGCTCATTCAAATCCCGTTTGAAAAGTCTTTCCACAGTAATCGGGACACCGCAAGCCAGACAGTTAATGGGGTGGAGAAACAGAGATACCTACAGCTCCCTGAACTTGTAACCTCAGCCTGTGCATGACGTGTCCAAACCATACTGTCCATATTTAATTAAATTACAGGTTCTTTGAAGGCACTGCATTCCCGTTTGGGAGGAAATTGTTTGTCACACGTTCAGTGCTTAGCAATAAAAGCAACAGTAATAAAACCTTGTGTTACCTTCTTTGAGAATCAAGGGCATTAGATAATTGAAAAGTGTAACATAGATGCTCAGAGCATAAGTTACAGTAGAGACTTATATATACTGTAGGTTACCTGTCTATGTAAATATGACCAAGAGTTGAGGTCTCTTTCTATGGGCCATATCCTGTGGTACTTAGACAGATCTTACTTAGGATATGTTAACACTGCAATTAAAAACCTGTGGCTGGTTCGCGCCAGCTGACTCGGGCTAAGGGCCTGTTTAATTGCAGTGTAGATGTTCAGGCAGCAGCCCGAGCTCTGGGACTCTCCAACCTCATAGAGTCCCACAGCCTGGGCTGCTGTCCAAGCCCAAACATCTACACTCCAATTACATAGTCCCTTAGACCAAGCCCCGCAAGCAGAGTGAGCTGGCACAGGGTAGCCGCAGGTTTTTAATTGCAGGGTAGACATAACCACAGACAAAACTGTAAGGACTGTAGGAATTGGCCCGGTCCCTGTCTGTATATACACTAAAACTTTCATAGAGATTATGCTTTAAAAACACTGAAACAGGTCTGTGAACACTCACATTTTATATAAAACTGTTTCAAAAAGGTTGAATGCAGCCTGGAGTGAGCAGACTGGATTCCAACTTTGAGACAGTGGAATTGCAGCCATTTAAACTACTTCTCACAAGTCTGGTCAATTCAAAGATGACAAAAGGGTAATACCTGTACGTTGATCAGAGAACTTGGGCCTACCATGTCTCAGTTAATTGCTATCCTTACTAAATCTTCCCTTCTACCCATTCGGTATATAAGTTGCTCATTTGGCACATCCACTGAATGCAGGATACGTGCAAACTAAGCTATGTTGCTTCCATTTTTTGACCAATTTACACTGCTGTTCTCCATGCTCAGTCTGTTCCTCAGGATTGGGTCCATAAACTGGCCTACTTGCACTCACGCATTACAGTACAGCATATGTTTTAATCTAATTTACTTTATAAATGCGCTACGTGGCTGGCATTATGATTGGTGCGGCAATTCTGAATTTGCTGACTTTGAGTCTCTATATTTGTTCAATCATAATGTCACATCTTTATAACTTTCTGTTCTGAATTTCCTTTTGCTCCTTCAGTGAAAATGGACCTAACCTAACTTTTATCCCAGGTCCCCCCCAAATGCCTGCCTGAGGAGTTCTCTACCCTTCTTCCAATGGAGGGAGGTGGGAAGCTGTGCTGAACCTAATATTGACTTGAACCCCTAAATCAGGGGTCTCAAACTCAATTTACCTTAGGGCCAGGGCCAGTCCTCACATCCTCCCAGTGGGCCAATAATGTCACAGAAAAGAAAATGTCTATCTTGTATTTTTTATTTCGAATTTCTTAGAAATAATGAAACGGTCATACATCTTTATACAATACTTCACCTGCCAGAGAGTTTTTAGAGTTTGCCAGACACCTGGCAACACTTCAGTTCTGTCAGTTTGTTGATGTTTGGCCTCAGTGACTGAGCAGTTGAAACCTTTAGGATTGCAGCAAGGTGTGCATCAGATAGTTGTGTTCGGTATTTTGACTTGTTTATATTCCTTGTAGAAAAAAGTGATGCTGCCTCCATGGCTGACTCTGCCCAGCAACTAATGATTCTACCTCCATGGCTGACTCTGCCCAGTGACTAGTGATGGTATCTCTGTCCCTCTCCCCCAGCCAATGGGAGCTGCAGGGGGCGGCGCCTGCAGCAGACAGAACCAGCAGCGTGGCTGCATGCTTGTCTCCTCCGCGGGCCACAGTGGGGCGGTACTCAGGCCACAGATGGCCTGCAGGCTGGGACTTTGAGACCCGTGCCCTAAATTGTCCAAAGTGGGATAAGGTGGCAGAAAGGTCACCTTGACCCATAAGTATGTTATGTAAAATAGCTGAAAGAAAACACAGGGCAAAGCCAAAGGAATGATGTAAACTGAGCTCCTCCTGAACTAAAAACTGTTCACTAGGGTTTTTCAAGGGTCTTGCTGAGACTACAGAATTGTGAGTACCAGACTAAAAGGACCCCTAGCTGTCGGACTGACTTTGCTCAGAGGAGTAAGAATATGTGTACAGCTCACCAGATGCTTCCTTTGATGGGACAGGGTATCTACCCTTTTTGGACACTGCAGTGATAGTTATATGGCTAGGCACTTTGCCAAGCATAAGCAGTTGCCAAGTGCCACCTATTTATTTTTATATTTTAAAAAAAATCAGCCGCACATGTTAGAACTAAGGGATTTGCATTTGTGCCATTGGGCCTTCCCTTTTCTCATTCTCAAAGATTCCCAGACAAGGGGAAACCAAATGACAAGAATGAGATGTGAAGCTCCTGCTACATCTCCACCACTTGTCATTCCCATTCACTTTCTTCTTCCTATTTCATTCCTGACTTCTTCGCTTTGCCATTTGCCTAACAAGAGCCCAGCTTAAACAGCCAGGAGAGGAAATAAAGAAAATTAATATTACAAACATTTTACTTTAGTTTTTTAACCAGGTTTGTGTGTTTAATAAATGTTTGCGTGTTAAGGCAAGGAGTTGTTTTAAACAAGCAAACCAAGACCTTGGCAACAAATCCCCAAACCAAAAATACTATCTATTTTCTGCTGTGGCAGTAAAACTTCCATGTTACCCCATCTAATATTCTCAAAATTCCTCCAGTCCTTGTAACAATGCCTGCGGGGCACTCCCTCAGTACCTGACTGCAAGCTTTTTACCTGTCCCTCAGGTCAGTTACCAGGTTACACGAGGTGCCCAGTGCACATATGGTTTTTCTGCCCACTCAGTCTGGGTTGTATCTGCTGATTGCCAGCTTCCCTCTGCCATGAGTAATGTGTTCCTGATGTTAAATTGGTGACCCTCTCTAGGAAAGAAACTTGCCTTCAGTGATAAAAATACCTGACTTGATACCTTTGTGATAACTGGCGAAGACCCATCTGCCAAATATAGGCTGGTAGGGTGGGTGTTGCTTATGTCAATGTCTTGGGGGTCAAAAATAAAAAGATTTTAAATTTCTCAGAAAGTCAGAAGCATGTGAAAAGGGGGGTTAGGTTAAAAATATTTCCTTGACAGAAGGGATGTTTGTAATATCAGTGGGAGGGGTTTGTTGTTTTCTTTTTAAAGGAGCTGGAGGTAAAGACAAATATCCCATTTATTTTCTGTGCTGTTGAAAGTATACTCCTGTCTCTTCCAAGCAACAATGTCCGGCTGAAAAGTCATCAGCTGATTAACTGGTATTGAGCTCAGTCCTTTCTGACACATCTTTCAGTCTCACACTTGCTTTGTCAGATGGCAGTCTGAAGGGAGGCAGCCTATATTTAACAAAGGCTTGTCTGCCAAATGGGATAAAGAGGCTCATCTGACGGGAAAGCTTAAACTTTTCCAGGGCTCTTGGGGAAGTGTTCCTGTAAGAAGGGGAAACCTTGCAATAAACTGTTTCCCAATCACAAGGCAGAGACAAGGAGGAGAAATAAGGCTCTTAGATTAATGGATTAGTTTTGTTTACTCAGCAGTTATATGGGAATGTCACACGATACCATCTGTTCTCCTGTCTACCTTTAAAGTACATAAAAACTGAAGTGAAATTTGGCCAATTTTCTCCTGTATCCCATCTAGCCCCACTCATCTGCTAGCACTGGAGAGTAGGCACATGTGTAGGTGGAGTTTCAGCTTGCAGGTTTAAACCAAAGATCATTATTGACCCCACTCTCTAGGACACTAGGTGCTGACAGCACACCTAAAAAGGTAGAATTACAAGGTTAAATGTTTCAGAGTAGCAGCCGTGTTAGTCTGTATCCGCAAAAAGAACAGGAGTACTTGTGGCACCTTAGAGACTAACAAATGTATTAGAGCATAAGCTTTCGTGGGCTACTGCCCACTTCTTTGGATGCATATAGAGTGGAACATATATTGAGGAGATATATATATACACACATACAGAGAGCATGAACAGGTGGGAGTTGTCTTACCAATTCTGAGAGACCAATTAAGTACGAGAAAAAAATTTTTTGAAGTGATAATCAAGCTAGCCCAGTACAGACAGTTTGATAAGAAGTGTGAGAATACTTGCAAGGGGAGATAGATTCAATGTTTGTAATGGCTCAGCCATTCCCAGTCCTTATTCAATCCTGAGTTGATTGTATCTAGTTTGCATATCAATTCCAGCTCAGCAGTCTCTCGTTGGAGTCTGTTTTCGAAGTTTTTCTGTTGTAAGATAGCCACCCGCAGGTCTGTCATTGAATGGCCAGACAGGTTAAAGTGTTCTCCCACTGGTTTTTGAGTATTATGATTCCTGATGTCAGATTTGTGTCCAAAGAGAGACTGTCCGGTTTGGCCAGAAAACACCATCCTGGCCACTATGGACGTAGAAGCCCTCTACACCAATATTCCACACAAAAATGGACTACAAGCTATCAGGAACAGTATCCCCGATAATGTCACAGCTAACCTGGTGGCTGAACTTTGTGACTTTGTCCTCACCCACAACTATTTCACAACAAAGAAAATAACAGAACACCACTAGCTGTCACCTTCAGCTCCCAACTAAAACCTCTCCAGCACATCATCAGAGATCTACAACCTATCCTGAAAGATGATCCCTCACTCTCACAGATCTTGGGAGACAGACCTGTCCTCGCTTACAGACAACCCCCCAACCTAAAGCAAATACTCACCAGCAACCACACATCACTGAACAAAAACACTGACCCAGGAACCTAGCCTTGTAACAAAGCCTGATGCCAACTCTGTCCACATATCTATTCAAGTGACATCATCATAGAACCTAATCACGTCAGCCATACCATCCGGGGCTCGTTCACCTGCACATCTACCAATGTGATATATGCCATCATGTGCCAGCAATGCCCCTCTGCCATGTACATTGGCCAAACCGGACAGTCTCTACGCAAAAGAATTAATGGACACAAATCTGACATCGGGAATCATAATACTCAAAAACCAGTGGGAGAACACTTTAACCTGTCTGGCCATTCAATGACAGACCTGCGGGTGGCTATCTTACAACAGAAAAACTTCAAAAAAAAAATCAGAATGTTTCAGGAAAGCTGGATTCTAAGTGAATAGCCACAAATTTTCCCAGTTCTTATTTGTGGAAAGTTCCCATGTTGCCCATCCCTTAGCCATTATCCGTTGGCCTCGTGGGAAAAATGCATCTTGACAACTGATTTGAAGGAGTAGCCTCTTCACTGACTGGCTCAACCAAGGGCATTCTTTGCACGGGAGTGGCACAAAGGTGAATCAGACAACTGAGCAATGGAGAGTGGCATTACTAATGGACTACAGGGGGCCAGGTGATGAGGTAAGATGCAGAAGCAAATAAGCATATTCTCAGGGGAGTGGGGTGTGCTAACTTGAGCCTTGAAGGAACTCTGATGTGGTCAAAACTACAGGCCAGGAAAATTGTCTTAGTAGAACTGTATTGAACTCGAGGAGGTAAGACGAGTGTCAGAAGATCAATGATGAGCAGCTTGGAGCAGTCAAGATGAGCGTTAAGGGCCTTGATGAGTTTTTGGCTAGGAGGATAGAGAAGGCTGGGTCTTGAAAATATTGTGTAATAAGTAAATGCAAGATTCATACAAGGTCTAGTAAAGAGAGTCTGATGTCCCCATGGTTACAAGCCTGAGCATCTGGGAGGATGGTGTTAGTTGTAGTAGGGAAAAGAGGGGAGAAAAGAATAAAAGTTGACTTCTGGCCATATTGAATTTACTCCATGGCAGGTCGTAAATTAGGAGATGCCAAAGCGAGGCCAGGTTACAGGGTTGGATGGAGGGAGACAGAGCAGAAGTACACGAGTAAATTTGTGAGTCAAGGGCATCAAGGTATTTAAAACTATGGAAGTGGACAAAGGTGGTGGAGGGGAGGGAGGTAAGGAGGGAGCTCTGTAAGACTCCTACTAAAAGGGAGAGAGGAGGACTTTGAGCTGCTGAAGGAACTTGCAGTATATGTACAGGCTAATATCCCTTTTTTCATTGTTTGTGAGCCCTCTGGAGACCCTGACTTCCTTCTGTGTTTTAGAAGTCGCCAGAACCCCATCAGAGCAGCTGTGTGTATGTGTAGGTAAGCCATGCGTGTTGTATATAGTTAGTAAACATAGTTATTTGAATACCTCTGTGCCTATATGGTTCACTTGCTGTGTAAAGAGCAAAGATACAATAGAACTGTCAGAGGTCGGAGAGGACAAATTTGTGAAAGCCAAAGGAGGACCAGAAGTAGCCAAGAAGCTTGAGAATGGAGCACAGGCCCTGAAATTTAGCCAAGAAAAGGTAATTAGACTTCAGTGAGAGCAGGTTGTGTAGAGGAGAGGGTCTAGGGTGGTGATAGAGAAGAGGAACTCAAGACAACAGGTGTGCATGTGGCCTCCAATGAACCTCAAAGTAGAAAGGAGACTGAGCAGTATTGGCAGGGGTGATATCAAGTGCCATTTTTATGAAAGGAAAACGAGAGCATGCTTGCCCTGTGAGAGAGAGAAACCCTAAGGAGAGTGGTAGTTTGAGAAAGGTAAAGGAGGTCAAGAGGTGGGGTGGGGTCACTGGGGCAGGCAAAGTGAGTGCTGTGGGAAAAGAGGTCCCATGGTCATCCTGTCAAACTTTCTTCTCTGAAAAAGTCATTAAGATCCTTTTTGAAAAGGAATGGAGAGTGAGGGTTATAGGAGAGAGTCAAATGTAGTGAATAAGCAGGCAAAGACGGAGGGTGTGGGATTCAGTTTCGGTGCAGAAGTAGTGCAGATTGGTTTGGAAGATGGCAAAACTGAGAGGATAACGCAGTGAAGGAAGTGTGTATAGTCACTGACTTTTTTTTCTGCTTGGGCACTGCAACAGTGTGAGAGCATAAACAGCAGAAGTGAGTGCTGAGTGAGGAAGGACTGGAGGCTAGCTGAACCTTGAGGTAGATGAAGCTGAGTGAGTGACCACCACAGTAAGTGGGAAATGTGCAATCTGGAGTTCAAGGTCAAACAAAGATGCCAGGGAAAGGACGGAAAGTGCGTGAAGGTCACTGACATGGAAGTTGATGTCCCCAAAGAAGTGGATGAGGGATTGTGATGAGGAGAGGGGGTCAGAGGAAGATGGAACAGGAGCAATCAAACCCATACATGTTCTGTAGTCCTCACTCAATTAGTCCCGTTGACTTCATTGGGAAATATATGTGTGTGTTTCCTAATATAAACTGTAATGTAAAGCCACCAAATTTTCTTCCCCTAAACAAAGTTTCCTGCCAATTAAGCAATGTTTGTCTTAAATAAGACACAGAAACACATCTTTATCTAATCATCCCAATCACTACCAAACTAGACTCTTACTTATTCAAGGACTGACTTTTTGGTGCTCTTATCATATATGAATTGTTGTTTCTCACACATAAGATAATAAGGAAAACTTGAAATATAAAACTTAAATAGTTTGTCTCCAATGTGTTTTATTGTGATATGTCAGCAAAACAGATGGAGGAAAGGCTATGACCTCTTCAATTTTATAACTGAGAGGACAGTTACTTAAACTGATGATCCAAAATGATGATCAGGTTGGCTTGACTTATTTGACCGTCCTCTATCACCTTAAACAAAGAATGCTAGAAGTAAAAACAACCTGAATTCCCAACACCTGGTATCCATCTGCCTTCAGTCTTGGAAATCAGCTTTTGAGTATAACCCAAACATCTTTCCAGTAAGGCTCAGATCCTTGTTAGTGTTAATTATCTTACCGATTTATGTTCAACCGTCTGTTTAAGAACGGATTAACAATTGCAACCAGAAGTAATTAGTAGCAAGTTTTCAGATCTTCTCACTCCAAGCAGTGTGGGGAGAAGGTTTTTTTCTAATGAGTGATTTCTTGGTACAGGGTAGAGATGAACTGGGATGTGTGGTGGGGAGGGGCTGTCTGGAATGCTTTTTCGTGAGCATGACTATTCCAGCATAGGGCATGGATGCTCTGAGGTCACATAAAATTGTCAAGCCAAAATAGCTCCCAAGTGTTTTATAAGACTGTCTTTTTAAATTCAGCAGCTCTCTTTGTGCTGCTGTCCATTAGGAAACACTTACGTGGTATTGGTTCTGCATTGTACTTTCTATGATGCGTAACTCCTTTTGAAATGATAAATCAGAATTCACTGAATACTTTCTTTGTAGTTCAAATGCTGGAATATCAGGAGTGCACAGGAATTAGAAACAAGCAGAGGAATTGGTGTTCAGATCTGGATGCATATTAAGCTTAGACTAAATCTTGGGGTTTAAGGTTGAGGCCAAATCAGAACAATGGTTAAAAGTCAGTTTTGATCATGCTGAAATTTCATGAGCTTTCTTCACTGAAATTAATCGAATTACACCAGGGATGAAAATGACCCAGGGTGTTTAACGACTATTAACTGAAGGAATGCTGTACCTGATGTATGTCTGGTGCTGGATGACTTTTCAGTGGCAGCTGGAAAAGTCCAGTGCATGCACACAAAAGAACATGAAGGACATCTACTGGGATTACATTAGACTCTGTTTGTAGGAAACCAAAATGGTTAGTCTGGGGAAGCAGTGTGGTTAGTCCATGAGAACAAGAAATGGGATCCGTAACATAATATTTCTGGAAAGATTTTACTGGTATTATCTAGCATCTCCTTATTCATACCCATGTTAGTAATACTGACCAAGGAGCCAATGGAGGCACAAATGGACAGTGAGACTTTTTAGACTCTGGACTACATTGTCAAACTTTTATCGGTCTCTCTTCAAAGTGTGGGTAGATGTGGTGAAACAAGAACACCTACAGCTTTTCAACCAATAGGCTTGCAAAAGACACAAATATATAATTTTAAAGAGACCAAACAAGTTATCTAGCAAGTGAGTGGTCCAAAATCTCTTCTTACTCAATGTGCCAATTTAACCGAGGGGGAAAACACACACACACCATGGTACATATAGGCTGGAATTCTATAGTCAGGCTAGCTAGATCTGAAGAGAAAATGAAGGGAGAGAACCTAGGATATTTGTACTTCAGCCATAAATTTTTCTTCAACATTTTTTTTTAAACTAGCGATTAGCGGGCAGCTGTAGCAACTTGTGAGATGAGCTGCACACAGTTTTTGGCCGAAACTTCGTAGGGCAAAAAAATGCAGATTTGGCAATACCAAAATGTTTTGCCTGATCATGTCAGTTTCACCAGCCTGTTGGTGTCCAAAAAAAACCCCCAAATCTGAAAAGTCTAAACATTTTGTTCCAACATTTTAAAAACATTTCAATATTTCGATGTGAAGTGACTTTTCATTTTAAAATTTTCTTCAATTTTATTTTTAACCAAGGTTTAAAAGATCTCAAAATCTAAATGAGACCTTTAATTTTGGGTTGACTGAAACTTTGTTTGATCAAACACAATTTTTAAAAAAAATTCTGAACTACCGGTAAACCCAGAAAAGCAGTTATTCACACAGCTGTACTTGGACTAAAACCTAAAAATATTACATTTTTTGTAATAAATTAGTTTGTCATGTCCCTGGAAGAATAAGTTTTAAAATGAACCACTGAAACCAAACTTAAACAGTATAGTTGCATATAAAACTTTTAACTGATATGCAAAGTGAAATTCAGTGGGATTTGGGCACTTAACCACTTTAGGGTTTCTTGACAACCACAGTCTAGACAATGACAACTGTGAAATCTTCTAGATTAGAAGAACTTTAAGGTAAAATCCTGTCATTAATGAAAAGAGACTGAGGCTATATAAAGCTCTTACTGTAGTTTTCAATGCTGACAGGGGTTACAGCATGGTTAGTAGTATGCAAAGTTCAGTTTTTCTCATTTCTGACCTAGAGAGTTTGGGGGTGGGAGGAGGCAGCAGGATTTCAGCCTCTGGGGCCCATTTGGTCCTTGAACTCTCTACTGAGAGTACTGTCACGGATTCACAGATCGTGCCCACTCTTGGCCCCGTGCGGTCCATGGGGAGTGCCCCTGTTAGTGAGACAGCCCTTCGCGGGGGTCCACTCTCTCCCGGGGTCAGACCCCTCCACCTCCTGGAGCCGCACCTCTCGGAGCCTTAGCACACTTGTTTCTTGCCGTGGGCCCCCTCAGGGAGTTCACTTGATCTGGACCCCCCAAAGGGGTTGATGCCACCCTGTTCTCTAGACGGGAGCGACTCTCAGCCAGCATAAAACAGGAGGGTTTATTGAGAGTTGAACACAGCACAGGAAACTCTCAGGGCCTCAGGCCTGGCCTCCCTCAGCCCAGCACACCACAGTCTCTCTGCCTCCAGATGGACTCTGCCTGCTCCCCCTCTCCAGACCAGAGCCCCCCTGCTTCCCAGCTGGGCCTCTGAGATCACCGGCCCCAGGCCCCGCCTCTGTCCATTGTCTTCTCTCCAGGTAAACAGGGTTGTAAACCGGGGCCTCCTCTCCCCTCTTCTGTCCTCTGGCTGGAACCGGCTGGTTAGGTCACTGGGTCCTCACTCTGCAACCCATTGTCCTCCCACTGGCACCATCTTTCTGTTACTAGTACCTGTGTGTCTTTATTCATGTAGGCAACGTTCTAATCAAGCAAGGCTCTATGAGAACACTGCTTTTCATCTCTGGGGCTCCTGTATAAAATCTAGTGTTGGTCAGTGGTGACCAAAAGTCCTTACCATCTAATGGTGGATTGACGGCCTATGGAAATGAACTGGTGGCCTCAGGCCAGTTTCCAGTGGATAGGTGTCCACCCACCACAACTGGTACCCTGAGTGGCAATCTCAGCACAGAGAAACATGCTTGGGTAGGCATATCGGTCCAGAAGTGGTGCTTCCAGAAAAGGACTGAGTCATGTTAGTATGACAGTGTGAGGGAAGGTTACATTGAAGCTGCCTGTGCTGTATTTGTTCTTGTGTGGCTCTCAGTACTGAATTCAGTGCTGCTGGCTGAAGTCTTCCATTGATCTGTAGAAATGTTTTTTTAAAGAAACCCATCAGTCAACAAAAGACTGTTCTGAAAGAAAAGCAAAATAGATGTATTTGTATCTCCAAAAACATTTTTGTGACTGTCCTTATCATGGAAAGATGCCAGTATTATAATTAGCAGCATGGTCCTTTAAATTGGTAGGTTCAGAAATCTAAGTTTAAGATTTTCAAATTAGCAGTCAAAGAAAATAATTTAGAGTAAAAGCAAGAAAAATGTAAGTGATGGAAAAACTTCCCAAGCCCATACTGATGAACAGGAGGCATTTATAATCATGACCATATGTTGTTGTTGTTTTTTGTTTTAAATCTCTCTTTTATGAGGAAAAGATCATACGAGCTGTTAACATCTTGTGAAGCAGGGTCAGGCCCTGGAACTGTTAGCTTTCCTTTAACATTTTCTATAGACATCTTCAGACTTCTAAAATGAACGAGACATTTAACGGAGCATTCGTTTATCTTTATCACTGAGTTTGAGCTTTATGGTGCTGTCCACACAAGGGACACTCTGGATACATTTCACAGCATTCCAAGCAGTGGTTCAGCTCCATCAACCTTGGGAGCCCTACAGTATGCAGCCCACCGGCAGCAGCCACCACTGTTCTAAGCATTATCATCACAGATCTGCTCAGAGCAGGTGTTCAAAACAGCAGCCCACCTACGCTAGGGCACCTAAGCCGAACACTAGTGGAGCTGAACTAAGGTTAATAAAGGTGGAAAATACAGCACCTAGCCTCTTTGAACTCTGTAGTCTTAGCAGTCACTTACCTATTTAACAGATACCTTTATCAGGAGTTTGTCATTTATTGCAATGTGGAAGCTAAAACACCTTACCATAGAAGGAGCATAAGGCAGATGTTCTCACATGCGTTAGAAAATTCTGCATGAGCTAGAATAAAGAACTGTAATAGTTCTTCATATTTAGCCTAAGATACATTGCCCCTAAACCTGAAGTCCCTGCACAGTTCTTACCAAACAAAACTCCAAGGCCAGTGGGAGTTATACCAGAACAAGGACTTAATCTCTTGGCTCATGTTCAGAATTCCAGTGTGTGGAGCCTGGGAAGAGCTTCAGATATGTTTGTATTAGTGATAATTGGATGCTTTAGGGGATTTTTATAATACCTCTAGGCCAAATGGCATGAATTCAACCTACTTTGATAGTGACTGGCATTTATTTTTGCCTATTTATGGACTATGTAAAATAGATTGGTCTTGCTCCACTCTAAACTGGAATGATACCTACTCCACAGGCTGCCATCACAGTTGGCTCCTTGTTGGTGCTCAGGAGAACCAATGAGTGACTCAGCCTAGAGACTGACCTATTCTCTCACCCACAGAGGGGGGTTCCTTCAAAACACGGTTGAACCTAGGGTTGCCACCTATCTGGGTTTTACCCAGACAGTCCGGGTTTTGGTGTCTCTGTCCATGTGCCATTTAGAGTTGCCAGGTGCCCGGTTTTCAACTGAAAAGTCTGGTCGAAAAGGGGACCTAGCAACCCTAAATGGCACCTGAACCAAAAGTCCAGTCACCATGGGATGGAGGAGGCACAAGGTCATTAACCCGCACCAGCCCCTGCTCAGCCAGGGTCGCCTCCTACCTCCAGGCAGGGCTCCTTGAGACATATCCAGTGAGCTACAGGGGCAGGGCCTTGGAGGAAGAGGTGGAGCAGGGGCGGGGCCTTCGGGGTCCAGTTACCAGCAATTAGGAATGTGGCAACCCTAATTGAACCATGTCAGAGGAAAGAACTTTCAGTATCACTGACTTGTGCTGCATCTGTAGATAAACGTCAATAAGCTCTAAGACTGTCAACCTAGAAGTACAAAAGTTAGTTCTGTTTAGTTAGAAATATATTCATTGCCCAACAAAAAAAAGCCTTCCCTCACTACAGGTCCATTTGTCTTAGATTGCCATAAAAATCATCAAGAAAGTAATCCTATATTGTAGAGATCCTTAGCTGTGCTTCTGATACAGTGCAACTTTGAACAAAACTCTCAAGCAAGCTCTCATAACATTTTTATGAAAGAAAAAATAGATAAGCTGTGATTGGACAGAGGAGAGACACACACACACACACACACACAGAGCTATTTTCTCAGTCTTTGAGTAAAGGAAGCGTAGAAACAGCAGTAGCTGGAAAGTTTCTCATGACCAAGGATTTTTCAGAGTGACCTGATTCTGTGCATTTGTGAGGGTGACTTGAGTTTGTGTTTATATTTCAAGGAGTAGGATTTTACATGTTAGTTAATACAATGCTCTGTATAGTCTTGTTCATCAGTGGTGCGATTATAAATAGAAATGCTTAATTATTAGAGCGGATTAAGAAGGTAGACAACTAAGATTATTAAAACTGAAGGAATTTATGTTCTTCCTTTATTTTTTGGTAGCAGTGAACCCAAGTAGTGAAAAAACAGACTTTTCAAAGTTTTGAATTTTGAAACCAATCTGAACCTGAACTCCTCCTTTTCTCTTTCCCACACATCCCCAAGATCTGACTCTACTCTGGTTCAGCTCTTTATACAGAGGTTTGGTTTTAACTTCTATTTTCCTCCATGCATAGTTCATTGTAACAGAACAGATGTTTTTAAAGCACATGTTTGCTAATATGGATCTGAAACTGCTCTTCCTCAGAACCAGAATGGCACATTCTAGAGAGCTCCAGTCATGCAATTTAGATATGGATCTGAACTTCCCTGAAGTTCAGAGGCATTTTGGGTCTGGTATTTCTGTTTTAGGAACACATTTACCTTTTGCCCTTCACTCAGCAAAGACTGGGAAAGTAGTGTTGGATTTAGGGCAGCGAACTAATCTAGGCTCCATCTGTTCTGAAATGAACAACTCAATTTCTGAGAACAGTGGCTTCTGGCCAATCTAACGCAGTACTAAATTTCTGGTTGCTATCACTGACACAAACTCCAGCCAAGTTTCTGGCTGTTGTCAGTTTCCCCTCTCTAACAAAGTCCCCCTGCCCCCGTACAGAGATTTTTTTAGGGACAGACCCTAGCAGACCAGTCCACCCCATCCTATCTCTGATTGTATGACTGCCAGCAGAGAGGGATGAGCCTTTTTTAAATTGAATTGTTCTACATTAGGGGCTTTAAAGTTAAACCCCTCTTAATATAGTTTCCCTAATAAGAAGGGAGAAAGTTCAAAGTGGTGGGGTTATGAGATAAGACTAATGCAGCTGAACTGATGCCATGTGCCTACTAAGTGACCCTAGTAAGGTGGGAAAGTCTAAGAACTGAAGCGATCCTTTAGAAAAGTAAAAGTGTAAGTATTGCTTGCATCTTAACTGTATTTCTTTAGAAGGAGTTACATCTTTTCCATGGAGGCACGAGTACAGACTAGTATTGAAAATTGGACAGATAAGGACTCTTGAGTTCTATCCCTGCCTGTGTCACTTACTTGCTGTGCTACTTTGGACAAGTCTTCTGTTCCTTTGTTTACCTATCTGCACAATGGGTAGTCTACATGCCTACCTCAACAGTGTAGGGAGACTTAGTTAATTGGTTAATGTATTGTTTATCAGAAGCTCTGAAAACTCAGTGTGAAAGAAGATGTGTAAACGCAAATTATTTTATTGTGGGAATTTTCTTTGACTTAACGTTACAATGTTAAATATTACTTTAGTTTTTCACATTGCCTGCCATTGCACTCTAGCTTTTTGCGTTATTAAATTATCCATTTTGGGAGTTCAGTAAGCCCAGAAAGGGATTTTGCTGCCCATTCATGGACCATGTCATCCAGCACAGCTGAGCAGTTTGTGTTTCATGGCAAAAGCTGCATGGAACATTGATTTCCTCCATTCGTGAACTTTTTATGTAATTCAGTGCTGTTCCTAGCATGGGCTATGTAATTACAAATTTGGTCCCTAGTATTTCAAGACCCAATCAGACTGATCACTTAATAATACAGGAAATAAAGGCTGTTAGTTGACCACATGTTGGTTGTAGCCTCAACGGAGACATCTGGAACGATTTAGTAGGTCATCAGATTCTTGTATCCAGTTTTCAATCTGAGGTATTCTGCTTAAGTGGTTTTGCTCAGACACCTCTAAGCAGGTCCTCCTCAGATGCCAAGAATGGCCCATTAAACGTTGCATTGAGGAGGAGGAGCTGCAGGAATATTTGCAGTGGGTATAGACAAAAAGTATTCCTGTGAGCTTTTGAGGATTAATTGGGAGTGGTTAATGGTCAACATGTGAAATAAATTGAGACCCCTTGACATCGGCTATTCATCAATTTACAGAGCAACAAGTGCTAAGCAGAGAAGCTGCAAAACCCAGTCAGGATTCAGGTCTAGCACATTCCTTATCACTAATATCATAGGAGTCATAATTTGACCTAACCACCATCTCCTTATTCACCTGAACTAGATCCTCAAGTCATGCCTTCCCTTTTGCAATATGCAGATATGCAATATGGTCACTAAGAGCCTGCAAGGTGCCAAGTACTCCCTCTCAATAGGGTGACCAGATGTCCTGATTTTTGGGTCTTTTTCTTATATAGGCTCCTATTACCCACCCACCCCGTCCCAATTTTTCATATTTGCTGTCTGGTCACCCTAATTCAAAATACTTGATGGTACTTTGAATTGAGCAGGGTATTGGGCTTAAATGCACACAGAACTACCAGCAACTTGTAAAGAATTGTGTGGAGTGCTCCCTTTCTCATACTGTGAGGCAGAGTAAAGGGGAATGACTGACCAGTTAATACTGTGCACTTCATAAATCTTGTCTCCCTTCATTTAAGTTTACTGTTCCCCTTTCCAAGCTAAATAATCCCTCTTTAGAAAGTGAATTATTCTGCCTTCAGACTGTGGACTGATTCTCTACTCTGACAGCCATATCCGCAACTACTGTTTCTGTTCTTAGCAAGCATGCAAAGATGTTACACAGTTCACCCTTCAAAGTCAGTAGGATCCTAGGGAAGCTATGGGGCTCTGGGAGTAGGCCCGAACACGTAGACGACTCCTGGTGGAACTGAAATTATCTGCTGAGTCTGCTCTCATTTAGTTGTGTGTATCGAATATTAAACCTAGTGTCTGTCCATTAACTACTTCTATCTGTGATGTAAGCACATGAGGCCAGACTCTCCAAAGACCAAATTCTGCCCTTGGATGCACAGATAAGGTTCCCACTGATGTCATTGCGAACATGATGAACATGTCATGGGGGGCAGAAAATGTGGATGGTAAGCAGGAGATTGTATTTCCCAGCAATATTCATAAGGTGAAGAGAAAATCATAGAGCTCTGTAGGAACACCATAATCCACTGTTACACAGCAGGTGCTTATGGCAGAGTACTTAAAGAAACACATGGAAGATGAAATCAAAAACAAGTAATTTGCAGCTAAGTTTTACTGGAAGTTTTATGGAACCTTAACAACCCCAAAACAGGCCTTTGTTTTTTAAAGGTGCTGTAGAGAAAGAGAGCTGAATTTTTTTTTTTTTTTGAAACTATAGAAAACATTCCCTCTTATCTTTATATCCATCTTCCCTTCTGACAGAAATAGAAGGGAATAATGGAGCTGCTCACTTACTGAACAAACTATTAAAAATGTAAAAAATACATCCAGCAAATGGTTACCTGCCAGTCACATTAGGGAACTCATCCATTAGCCCTTTACAGGGCTTGAGCCCCCTCCTTCTCTGTGAGAGGCCATTAATCATCTGCAATATGCTTTTCTGTAATCCTCTTTAAGCAAAGCCAAGTGAGTTTCCTTGTTTCTCTAAGACTGCACTGAGAGATGTATGTCCCTTTGACTGGATGGGATGTAGGTTCATTCCTGGATGCCTCCCTCTTCCCTTATCCTCTTTCACCCATCCTTGTCCTCACTATTCTACTTGATCTTTTCATCACTGTTTAAAATGTTGGACCTGATTCTAAATCCATTTGATAATCTTGCTGCTGCTGTCTCAGTTCAGAACTGTCAAGCTTTCCATAGGGATGGTGTTTCCCCTTCTGTGCTTGGGGTAACCAGTTGCTGATGTTTAAAGATGGAATTTAAAGTCAGTTTATTTAACTGAAGCAGAGGTGACCCTGTTCTAAATATCAACTGTCTATTGTGTCCTGCAGGCATCAAAACCATTACTAGCACTGTGTGGATCATTGCCATTATTCTAGAGACGGGCTGGCCCTAGACCATACAGAAAGCATACTAGCCTGTGTGGTTAAGAGCCTGAGCTACAAAACTGGGTGACTGGACAACAAAATGGCAGATGAAATTCAGTGTTGATAAATGCAAAGTAATGCACTTTGGAAAACATAATCCCAACTATACATATAAACTGATGGGGTCTAAATTAGCTGTTACCACTCAAGAAAGAGATCGTGGAGTCATTGTGGATAGTTCTCTGAAAACAACCACTCAGCATGCAGCAGCAGTCAAAAAATTGAACAGAATGTTGGGAATCATTAAGAAAGGGATAGATAACAAGATAGAAAATATTATATTGCCTCTATATAAATTCATGGTACACCCACATCTTGAATACTGCGTGCAGATGTGGTCGCCCCATCTCAAAAAAGATATATTGGAATTAGAAACGTTTCAGAAAAGGGCAACAAAAATTATTAGGGATATGGAACAGCGTCTGTATGAGGAGATATTAATAAGACTGGGAAAAGAGACAACTAAAGGGGGATATGATAGAGATCTACAAAATCTTAACTGGTGTGGAGAAAGTAAATAGGGAAGTTTATTTACTCCTTTTCATAACACAAGAAGGTAGGGATCACCAAATGAAATTAATAGGCAGCAGGTTTAAAACAACAAAAGGAAGTATTTCTTCACACAACACACAGTCAGTCTTTGAAACTCTGCCAGAGGATGTTGTGAAGGCCAAGACTACAACAGGGTTCAAAAAATAACTAGATAAATTCATAGAGGATATTCCATCAATGGCTATTAGCCAAGATGGACGGGGATGATGTGCCTAGCCTCTGTTTGCCAGAAGCTGGGAGTGGGCAACGGGATGGATCACTTGATGATTACCTGTTCTGTACATTCCCTCTGGCTCACCTGGCATTGGTCACTGTCAGAAGACTGGATACTCAGCTATATGGACCTTTGGTCTGACCCAGTATGGCTGTTCTTATGCGCTGTTGTGGTAGGGCACGGTTTGGGTTCCGCAAAAGGCAGCTATGTTTTTTTAGAATGTCCATTTTCCCCTTGACCTTAGCAGTAGATGAGGTCCCTCTGCCCAGGGCCACCCAGAGGATTCAGGGAGGGCCTGGGGCAAATTGCCCCATTTGTTATGTCCCCCCTCACTCCCCCCCCCAAGCGGCTCTGCCTTAGATGCTAAGAGCATCTTGGGGGATGTAGCTCTTAGCTAGGTAGTGGCACTTAAGCAGGTGGTTGATGAAGAATCCCAAAGTGTGAGTGTGGGGGGTCCATTTTTGACTGAGGGTGGGAAGCAGGGGAATCTGGTTTGGATTCTTTGGAGTTAAGGAGAATGCACTAGTGCTGGGGACACACTTTGTGGCTTGGCTGAGAACTGCTTTTTCAGGTGGCCAGCATAGCAATGTAGCTATGTTAGGGTTGCCAAGAGTGTAGAAAAATGGAGGCTTGTGCTGGAGCTATGAAAGCTGAGGTGGGTGTTAGTTGTAAGAGATTGAGGTCCTTGACTCCTGTGGCTATGGGCAATGGAAGTCAGGCAGGGAAAAAATGTTGAATGGAAACCTCGTGAAAGATGTCACCTTGGCCCTGCTACTTGTATCTGATATCTCAGGAGGATTGTATTCACTGAGAGCAACAGTCTTTGGTTCATGTTTAATGCAAGATATCTGGATAAAAAACTTCATCTGTCCATCCATTCATGATCTGATAAAGCCTCTGACTTTGCTTGTATAAACAAGACCCAGCTAAGTACCAGGGCAGGACAAGTTTTACTGCAGATTGCCCTGTGAATCCAGTGCACTGAGACAAAGGAGCATTGTCCACAATCTGTTATGCCAGTGTTTTTTCACAATGGAGCTGGTCAAACATCAGGAAATTGGAATATATCAATCTGTCTTTGTCTCAAATCACCATGCACAGAGTAGAAATACCAAATTTTTTGCTGAATGACAAATCTAGAAAAATTTCAATTTGGATACATGGAAATTTTCTTTTGGCCAAGTCTAAAATTAAACTGTGTCTACTTGAGCTACCACAGTACCTCGTGGGAACTTGTGCCTTGTACCTCACTCTCCTCTGTGGGCTGGGGGCTCCAGCTGGGCTGAATCTCCCATGATGCACTGAATCAGTTCAATCAGAGGGGAGACTGTGGTGCATTATGAAGGCTGTAATCTGGCCAGGGAGCCCCCCCAGTCCATAGAGGAGAATGGAGACATGAGGGACCCAAACTACAGCTCCCATGAGGCATCAGAGTATTACAGGCAGACACAAATTAATGTGGAGAGTGGACCTGAAATGAATTAATTTTGGTTTGACATAACCAGATTCTTTGATTTTTTGGTTAACCCAACCTAAAATAAATATTTCATTGAGATTTTCCTATGGAAAATTTTGATTTTGTAGAAATAGCATTTTCTGCTGGAAAACAGTGACAGAAAATTCCTCATTAACATAAGCTTTACATATTATCTAAAGGTACATATTACCTAAATGTAGGGTGCCTGTCTGAAAACTAGATCAGATAGCATCATCTACTAGGCAAGTGCTGGGTAAAGGAAAGATGGAATTGAGCTGGTCTACAGATAAACTTGCGGCACCGTAATGCCTGCACGTTAGCTACTAACACTTTCACTATAGGAAACCCATTGTTATAGGTACCAGACAAACAAAGTCAGCGAGTCTCTCCTGGAGAGTTTACAGACTAAGGTGTGGTGCTATCACACAAACTTATGAATGTGGTGATGATTGGCACTCTTGTTGCATGTTTTGCTAGGTTTTTGATTGGATGAGTGAACAAAGTTCCTCAGTACTGTGGCAATGGAGGCACAGAACCTGTCTAGAGGGTGAGCCACTTCAGTCTGCTTATGACTTCTTGGTTATAGTCATGAACATGGCATTGGCAGGGGAGTTGCTTCTGCCCACTAACTGAAGCTGCATTTTGACCCATACCAGCCAAGAAATGTATAGTTGACCTGAAAAGGAATGTGAGTTGAAGTACAATCTTGAGCTTACAGTGTGTTGTCCTTTCTGCTTATGCTTTGGTATTTGTTCCCAATTGCCTTTTTTTTTTTTTTTCTTTTTTCAAACTGATTACTAAAGCCCAGGCTTTACCTATGTTTCCTAAAGTTGGGAGAAGAAACGTTATTTGTTTTTCATCAGCCTCCACTAGGACACTTCAGGACTCTAGTCAAGAGGATGGTTTGTTTCAATTCTTTGTGTTCTGATCTCAGTATTAATAGGAGGAGTCAGGAAGTTCTACTCTGGCCAGCATGTTGACCGCATTGAATTGGGCCCCTACTGACTGGAAAACATGGAATGCATCTATTGCCCAATAAGGAGAATCTGTTGTCAAAAGACTGGGTGAAGAAGCCCTTTCTTGATCATAATCACTGAAGTCTGCCACAGATGGGACTGTAGAGAATGTCTAAAAACTAAGATGTAGCTGAATGAGTTTTCTGCAGACCGGTTTGTAGGCAAAGATTCTGCCATCAGTGAGTGGCCCCAAATACATCGCGTGATGGAATTCCTGCAATCCCAGGTCTAGCTCTGAAACGTTAAGTGTGTGGGCGGGGGGAGAGGGACCCATTTGAGTATGCATCCGTGACTGTGATTGTAGAGATTCTATGTACGCTAACAGTCGCCTTGAGATGTAATAGTGGGGATCCATTGAGGCCTTTGGTGACCACAAACTAAGCTCCCAGTCAAGTTAATCCACACCCTTCAGTTTGTTGTGGCTGCAGCTGTGTTACATGATTCTTTAGGTATAGCTATACTGGTAGCGCAAGTAACAGTAAAGCTGTGGCTGCGTGAGCTGGTTGTGCCTACCCAGGACCCTGAGTCCATACTCGAGCTAGCTTTGATCCATCGAGCTCAGGCATGTTTACATGGCTGTAGTCACACCTCCTGATTGCAGCATAGACATACCATTTGTCTTTAAATTTCTATTGGTCTGATGTTTGCAGGGGAAGTTGACATTTTGTACGGCAGCATTATACGGTTTAGCACATGCTGATCTTTCATGGACGGCCTGATTCTGATTTGACTTTTACTAGTGTAAGTCCGCAGAAGTGCCTAGAATTACGAGGATAAACAGCTACTCTTGATGTACACCATTGTGAGACCAGAATGAGCCAGCTGCTTTTTGGTTGTCTATGTTTAATTAAAATTGTCATTCGGACTGGAAAAAAATAAGCTAGTCTGTGTGTGACAATATTCATATTATCACAATACTTTATATATGTGATCCATAATATACCAGTTAGGTTTCTAAAAATTTACTTAGGCCAGGGATTTGGAGCTTTAGTATGTAAACTACATATTTTGCTACTAAATTTCTATATTCTTGCAAATTTAATCTCAGGTGCATACTTATCTAGTAGTGTTTAATATTATAAGAATGTTTTTATTTATTTTCCTGTTTAGTGGGTTTCAGAGTCACAGCCTCAGAACTTTTAACCCAGCCTCCCAACTTTTTCTTTGTGACAGCTAATTAAATGGTTGCATTAAAAAGGAACAAACCACATGCGTTAAGTGAACTTCCTACTGCTGACAGAAGTCCAGGAGACTTGGGCCTAGAGCTGGATGGAAATTTTCCAATGCAACAGTTTTGTCAGAAAACGGGTTTGTCAAAGCTGAATTATCTATGAAAATGGGTCAGGTTTTGATGTGATTTAATTAAATCACAAAGGGTTCAGATGGCAGGCTGCTAGGGCCTTGGGCTTCCCAGGTCTGTAGCAGTCTTGTCAAGCTCAGGTTTTCAGTCTCTCTGCTCCAGTTTGAGCCAGCCTCCCTGCTGCTGAGCCAGGAAACAGAAGGGTGTCAGCTGGGAGTGTGGATGTCCTGGGATGTGCTTCTTGGGTGTGGCCCCATCATACCTAGTGCCCTGCCTAGGGGACTCCAGGGCTTCCATGCTCCTGGGCCAACTAGCCACCTGTATTGCCTGACTTCTGAACAGGGGAGCCCAGAAGTCCCCAGACAGTGCATGGAAGGGCTGCCCTAGAGTTGCAGACCTTAAGAGCTCCAGCCCCTGCTGACTGAAATAGACATTCCTGTCACTTTCACTGCTGCTATTGAATAGCTGTATGAAATAAACAAGGTCAATTGCTGTCAGCCCCAGCTTGTCCTGGGGAGCATATTTTCTTGCAGAAACACCATTCATTGGTGTTACTGAAACAAAACTTTTTGGGGATTTCTGGTTTGTGAGGAGTTTCCAAAAAAAGTTTCATTCTGACTAAACTTGAAATTTCCCATAAATTGGAAATCACAAGTCTCAGCCAGCTCTACTGGTGCTTTTGTTTTCTCTCTCCCCCGCCCCCATCGAGGTGCTTACAGCCCACAGCTGCAGGAGCAACAGGAACACTGGCAGCTTCCTTCTGGTGGCTTGAAGTTCTTGGTCTCTACCCTCTCCTCGGGGTCGGAGCTCCGTGGGGACTGAAATCTGAGAGGTTTTCATTTAATAGCACCTCAGTACTATAGTGGCTGACTCTGTAAATGATTGGATAGGCAAAAGCTAGTCAAACTGTTCATTATGAGTTTTTATGGGATAACAAATGCCTGAACTCCTCTTGACTTATTTTAATGACTCATTTGTCAAACTGAATGAATAATTTTCAGACTTTGTGGTCAGCTAAGAAACACTTTTGCTCTGATTTCTCACAAACCAGAAATCCCCACGAGTTTTTGTTTGCTATTCTGTTTTAAGAGTTGTACACTGCCCAGTATACATCTTCAGGCTAATATGGTGCCACAAATCATTGAGAACTACACTTGGCATTTTTACTAACATGAGTTTAACAGTTCTACCAGATTTATTAAAAACCTGTTCCAAGTAGTGCAAATGTTCACTTGCAGCTTTATAAATTAAATACCTTTGGCATTCCATCCGATTAGGTTTTCATAGTCTCCACATCAATTTTAAAAACCGGTCAAGATTTTAAGGTGGCGGGGGGGAATACAGACACATTTTTGAAACAAAAACGTTTATTGCAGTGAAGATAAGAGACATTATATACAAAAAGAAAAATATTCCCTGTATGTACAATGAAACACCATGTTCAGTGTGACCAGGGCTACTTCTAGGCTACTGCTTCTGGATGGGACCACTAGGCTAGTGTTTAGCTTTAACTAGAGATGGGCCCAAGATTCAGTTCCTAATCTCAACCCCTCCCCACCCCCTAATGCAATTTTGTTTCAGATTTACTATAGGGAAGGGATTAACAACCATGAAATTTAGATCCAGCTTTAGGTTCAAATTTCAACCCCCCTAATCCTAAACTTTAGTACTGTTCAGATCCTGGATTCAGACATGTCGCTCATTTAACCTGAACTTGCATCTGGATTGTGAAGTAAAATGCCAGTACAGCACATAGGAAGGCATGAATCCTCAAGATTGAGGGGAGTGGTTTATTCCCCAGGCACCATATTGAAAATGCCTCTCTTTATAAGTTTTAGGGCCACATTCTTAGTTATAACCCAACCTCAAAGAAACATAAGTGCAGGGGTACTCTGCAAAGGTATCTTAAAGTTTAATTTTGCACCCATGCTGATTCTGCTACTCTTAACTAGACTAGATTACAGGGGCCCAAAACAGGTGGTGAGGATTGGGGTAACAGAGGGGTATCCCAGCTATGCCCCCTTTCCCTGCCCCAGCAGGTAGGGAAAGTGGTGCATCTTTACAGTGCCCGAGGATCAGCTTTGCAGTAGGGCCACGAAAGTCATCTTTAAAAACAGATTATGCAGACAGTGCAGCACCCAGTGATCACGCTACTCCACCAAATCTGGCTCATTGACTACAACATTACTAAGCACCACCCAATTACTGTTCATGGGCTGTTAAAAGTTGATTTCCAGCTTGACACTTAAGCTATGAGTCCTTACCCCTGGCATTGAAATTGAGCATAACCCACCAATCTGGTGAAATTTTCTCCTAGACCAGCTGAGGACCGCTAAAAACATTTGGAAGAAGTGTTTTTCTTCACAGGAGTCTCCCCCATCTTGTGCAGCCCGGCTGTCTAAGTTAGGAAGGTAAGTAGCTCTCACCATGACTAAACTGTAATATGCATTGGAAGTGGGGAGGAAGGGTTTGTTGGCACCGGTAGGCCTCTGGACTGCCACCATGGTTAAAAAACTAGTTTAATTGTTCAGTGGGTATTAAATCAGGTGGGAAAATGTTACTGTTTAGTATTAAATACTAAAGATGTGAACATCCCTGAGCTTGGAGTTGAAATCTGGATCCAGATCCAAATTTCATGCTGGCACCTTCCCGCTCAATAAGCCATACCAAACCCATAGGAACTTTTGAGGGTTCAAAATACAGGTCCAAATGTGCATTGGAAGCATATCTTTATATAATATCGGCTCTTAAAAACAAATTATTTTTATTTCTAAGTAATTAAATCTGGAAAATAGTTTAAAGATTTAACATTAGGTTTCCCCTAAGCCAGAAGTGAGGTCACTTTTTTCCCCGTTAGAGGTTGCTGACATCTGAAACTGGGGAGGCAAAACTATAAAATATATTGACAGGTAAATACTACAATATCTGACTCAAATGCGGAAGTAAACAGGGCCTGATTTTGAAATAAAGCTAGTGATTGACTAGTGTATTATTCAAATATGTCAGCTGAATTTTATCTGGTATTCAATTGACTTTAGTTTGAATGATGGATGTATACAATTCTAAGAAGAGCAATTCAGTGCCAAAGGAATAAATAACAAAAATGGTGTGATAAGTCTTTTTGTAGCACAATTAAGCCCTTATGAAAATAATCAATCATAGGGAACAAAATAACTGTACAGTAAATAATGTATTTATTAACCTATAGAAGCAAAAATAAAAATTCTCTACCTTTAAAATAATTTAGGATGATAGTTAGTAATGTAATATTCTAGAAATGTTCTGTAAAGATGGGGAGGAGGTCTAGCCCCGTTTACCCCAGTCTGGAACTGGGAGAGAAGCAGAACAAACTCATTCTAGTACAGGTCTGTCGCATCTCACACGCATTTAACATGCGTGATTTCAGCTTTACGCAGTCGGCAAAAACAAAAAAAAGAGAAAATTTTAATACTGTACCTGTCGTGCGGGCAATTCTGCCCGCCATTGAACTCAATGGAATTTTGGCTATACGCAGTTTTCGCTTTACGCACTAACCGCGGAACGGAACCCCCGTGTAAGATGAGATAGACCTGTATTTCTTTTGGTGTAAGTACTGCACCATCTCCCCAAGCTAACATGTGGCAGTTGAAAGCCAGCAACATTAATTGCTTTTAAGACAAAGAATTCAGAGACATGAGATTTGTCATGAGAGCTGCAAGCTGAACATTATGAAGTATGTGACTATTTATTTATTTTAATCAGTGAGCAACAAACAAGGGTAAATCAGCCAGCCACACAAAACAAATTTCTCTAGCTAGACAACAATACATTTTGTCTGGGATTAGTATTAGGCCATATCAAAATAATGCTAGGATCACTTGAGCAGAACCAGTATCATCCTACAAACCTTTCACCTGCAACCCAAATATTTCCCTCCACACTAATATTTTACTTTTGAAACCTCTAAACATCCACGGGGGGGGGGGGGGGGGGGGGGACGGACACCAGAGTAACATTAAAAACTTGTATTTCATTTCAACTTTTTCTTTGCATACCAAGCAAAAAATCTTTGAAAGTTTGTGCATGTATTTTCTAATCTCAATGTCCAGTTCAGGAAATGCTTTTTCCCTGATTAAAATAAGTAAAAGCGAATTTTCATGACCTCTAGTCACCTTCATAACTGTACTCAGAAAAGCCAGAGAAACATTCCTACAGTTAATCAATTCACTTAGAAAACATCTGCATCCAACCAGCCGTGTTTAAGATCCATACAACAAAGACTATACGTAACTTTGCAGTTACGTCTGTGCCCTGTTACTAGGGCAACAAGGTCATCTTCCACAAGACTTCTTCTGGTTTCAGTTTTTTTTTTTTTAAAGCAGCTTCCTGAAATGAAAAAAACAGACAAGTAGTGATTACATTTTTCTCTAGGCTTTGTTTCAAAGCTCTTCTTACTTTCCAGCTGTGGAAAACTTAAAAGATGTTGATTTGAAATACGGGCCATAGTTATTCCAAATTAAAGGAATTTCAGCATTTGAAATGCCTGACTTGTTGGTCCCACAACATTTTGCTTCTGTAGTGGACAGATCTTTACTTTTAATCTATTCCCCTGAAATATTTTACTCCAATATTCTTAAATTACAGCTGTTGTTTTAAACAAACATTCAGATAGCTAAAATAGCACTAATATAACAGGTAGAAATTCATAATCTATTAACTGATTGCATCAGTTCTCAATCATTGTAAGCCCTCTCATGTGTTTAACTACACTAATTAGAAATCTATTGTACCTTTATGAAGATTAAAAACTCCTGCTGTAATAAGTTGAATTGCAAGTTTTAGGGTAGTAGTAGATTATCAGTGTAGTACCTTGCCTTCCTGGAATTCCCGTAGTTTTAGCAGATTTTGTGTGTCTTATCTACTAGTTTTTGTTGTGAACCAGAAAGTACTATTTAGAACACATTTATAGAAACCCTAAAATCTGATTATTAAAATACATTTAGCATGAGTTAGAGATAGGAATCAGTAGGTTGCTCTATACTAGAATGGGCTGAAAGTAATCTAATAGAATTTCCAGTAGCAGGCCTTGAGTCCCCAAAGCTGTGGAGACTAAGTTCAAATGTTAAGGTTTGTAATTTTATGGCAGCCACGATTCCAGATAATATTCTCTACTAGTGACTTCTTCAGATTCAGCACCACAATGAACTAAAGGAGGACAAACTGCTAAGATCTGCTTGTCTGACAGTTTTCAAACTCCAATTTTGAAGAGAAACCACTGAATATTAAACAAAGATACTGAAAAGGCTCTGTTTGTTTTATGAAACAGATTATTATTTCATGTCACATGCCTCTCTGGTACCCATTTGCTTCTGGTACCTGATCTGCTTTTTTTCAGAAATGACTAATGTTTTTGGATGCCCAACTTGATATCTCAGAGGGACTTAAATCTTGGGTGCTGCGCTCCCAAAATCACTAGCCAGTCCTGAAAATTTAGGCTTCTCTGCAGATACAGACAAAAGGCCTGGCTACACCATTCCCTTTCCGTGAAGAATCTCTGCCTCTAACAGTTGTTTTTCTGGGAGTCTCATCCTTTGACATATCTCAGGAAATTGCTGAACTAGAGGGAAATTCTTCCTCTGATCCATATATGCAGATCAAATGTACATTTGCAACGAACCAGTTCAATGGGCATTATGCACAATATGATCTGTAGTGTGGCTCAATAACTAGTATTTTACCCTGGGACAGCAAGTATATTATTGATTTAATCATTTCTTCTTAGGAATAACAACAACCTTTTGAAGCTGTTTGTGTTTGCCAAGGACTATTCCCCCATTAGTACATTGTATTACTCACCTTAGATATAAGGTCTCACATACCCTTCTCTAGTACCCACTGCTACTTGCAGGGGGGAATAGGCCAATGTTTATCTGTTTTGAGTATATTGTTAGTTCAAGGGCCAAGTAATAAAGCAAGCTCTATTTACAGTAAAATAATAGATTGCTGGTTACTGAAAGGTACTTGGGTGAAACATTATGAACATAGAGCTGGTTATGCCTAATATGGCTTTTGGATTACAGTATTAGTATCCCTTTTAATGTTGTCTGTTTTCACCTTATAAGATGATGAATAATTAGAGTAACACAATTAGCTGCTAGCAAAACACTGCAAGAGTTCAGTGCCAATGATTAATGACTAAATCTAAGAGGAATTAGGGCTAAATATTAGTATTTTCATACTGTGTACAGACTAAGTCTCGATCATGCCATCCTTATTCAGGTAAGATTCTCACTGAACTCAAGGGGAATCTAGCCTGAAAGGGAGACTGAATCAAATCTAACTAGCTATGCCATTTGAATGGTGTATGGATTATCATCATCATCCCAACTTTTCAGATGAGGAAACTGGGACAGAAATGTGAAGTGCCCAACATCCCCAGGTACATCAGCAACCAAACTGTAATTCCCATCTCTCTCCCCCACAGAATAGCCTACCTTGCTTTAGAAAGGAGACTGTCACAGGGAATATAATAGAGAAGAGCACATGGAAAACTGCCAGAATGTAATTCAGAGAACACATTTCACTTACATTTGATGTTGTCTAACAAACTCTGCAAACTGCCGATCTTTGGCATAAAGCTCTATAATCCGTATTCTGTCCTGGATTTCCTGTAATACAAGACACACAATAATATTACAAGAACCAAAATAAAGTGCACAGCTCTAAATACTAAAAAATAATACTGAAAAGTTGGACCATGTTTACTCTGCATTACAGCTGACTAGAAGAAGAAGTGGGCTGTAGCCCATGAAAGCTTATGCTCAAATAAATTTGTTAGTCTCTAAGGTGCCACAAGTACTCCTGTTCTTTTAGCTGACTAGTATACTTTCCTAGTAAAGGAACAAACACTGGAATTGGGCACATTTTATAAATTATTGAGCATGTATAGCCTTCAGTTTAAATAATTTGCAGAACACTTTAAAAAGGAATTCTAGTCATTAATTTTGAAGAGTTGCTCCAATTTTAATAAGAAAATAGTGTATGTCTGCTAATATCGATGGAAGCTATTAATACAATTTAGTAAAAGTCAAGAGATTATGAATGGAGAAAATCTTTTACCCTCAAAAGATGCTACCCTTGTGCATGTACGGAAACAGAATGTCCAATAATGTGGGTCTGATTCTCATCTTTACCAGTAACTATATAGACTTCAATGTAATTATTCATAATTCACAGCAGTGAGAGTGAGAGAATATAATGCTCTACATTCATAGAGACTATAGGAATAACAACTGTCGTTTATACAGTACAATATTTATAACAGCCATACAAACCACTGATATACTACTGAAAATACAGCTTAAAAAAACCCTTCACGGCAGTGGGTCACTGACAGTATATTCCATTAGATATGTTCTTTTAAACATGACAAAAACAGCTCTTTCTAGGGTGTATATATATGCTTAAATTGGTCAACACTACTGGTAATCCAAGATGATGCTAAAAATGGCTGTAGCTTTATAATTTTAAACTTCTGAAGTTCTGTATAGATTTAAAAACTGGGGGAAAGTAAAAATAATTTTACTAAATTAAACACAGAAAATCAGTATTTCAACTCAAGGCCTCAACAATGAAATCAGACTCCACGATAACATCCTTCCTGGGACCTGCTCTCTCTCCTACCTTTAATTACAACTATGACTGTTACAGAGCACCTTTGAGATCTGCAGATGAATATTGTACAGAAGGGCATTAGTTGCATTTCCATCATAGACCCCATTTCCCTATCTGTACAGTAGCGACAATGTGACTTGCTCAAGGCTTCAGTGCCAGATTGCTGGCACAACTGAGACTAGAACCCTCATCTGCAGGCTCCCAGACAAGCATCATAGCTGCTGGTTACACTTCGTCTGTCTACATATAAATGTGGAAATGGGCCAACACTCCCAAACTTTGCAGAAGATTCTATTAAGAATTAAACATTTAAAAGCATGTGCGCATCCTTGGAAGAGATTCTAGCTATTTGACCGCTCTGAAAGAAGGCACTGCTTCCTCCAGGGATGGAGCTGGCAGCCAAGACAAGTGTCTTTTTGGGAGGACACGAACTTAAAAAAACCAAAACTGTCCAGTTGTGTGCCTCTGCTAGGACTAAATGATTATCACGTCAAAAGTTTTTTTTCTCTTACTTAATTGGCCTCTCAGAGTTGATAAGACAACTCCCACCTGTTCATGCTCTCTGTATGTGTGTATATATATCTCTCCTCAATATATGTTTCACTCTATATGCATCCGAAGAAGTGGGTTGTAGCCCACGAAAGCTTATGCTCTAATAAATTTGTTAGTCTCTAAGGTGCCCCAAGTACTCCTGTTCTTTTCTCTGCTAGGACAGGAATAGCTTTAACTGAAGCTCCATAAAAATATCAAAGTATTTAAAAGTGCAGCTGCTCAACCACGTGAAACTCCTTACAAGCCAGAATCTAGCTCTACCTCTATGTACACAAAGGAGGCAAGAAGCCATCTCCCTCTCAAACATCTGCACAGGGTGCAGCCACAAGTCTAGTATTTGTATTCTGAGCACAAGTGCTGGGAGGAGTTGTATAGTTACCAGCAGTTTTAAGATACCTCACAAGGCTCAGTCATAGTCCCACCACCTGGCACTGCGGGGAGCAAAGCTACAAAGTCACCCACCTCCTTCGTGAGCTCACTATGCTCATAAATGTGCCTTATCTCTTCACTGCTGTAGTCTGTGGATGTCTCTGCACTGGTAGAGCTGTATGAGGTGAGCTGTGGGTATCTCCGATAGTAGTGGCTGTACCCAGTGGTATCACTCTCATACATAGGGTTGTACTTCACTGCATTCTCAATGGAGGAGAGGCTATCGCCCTGCCTGTGAGAGAGAAAAACAAAATACAGAGGTCAAGCGTTGCAGTCTTTCAGAGTGCTCGTCAAAACATAGATCAAAAGATCTTCAGGGTATTTTAGGCAAGAGCTGTGGAGTTCAACTCGTCCCTCTGGATTAGTGAGGCCCTGGGAGAAGTGGGCTTGCTGTCTGTGTAGACTGCCACTGCCTCCTTTTGGGGGTAGGCTGCTAGCTATCCTTAACAAAGCTATTGTAAGGCCTCTGCTCAAAAAACAGTGTTTTGACAACCTTGTCAGCTAATGACCTGCATCCAATTTCCATGTGTGAAGGGAGCTTCAGAGGCTGTGATGAGGTAACTTGGAAGTCCTGGGATTTCTTTGACCTCAGTCAACCTAGTTTCAGGCCTGAAAGTAAAAAACCTATGCAGGAGGTGGCGATGGTTTATCTCATTCTAGCAATGGATGAAGATCAGCTTTTCATGCTGTCTTTGGTGCAGTTAACACAGCGGCAGTCCCTAGCAGGAGCAGATAGCGTGATGGCCGTGAGTGGTTACATTTCCTTCTCTACAAGAAATCCCACAGAGTGGTATTTGGACAGTTGCTCAGAGGATCTTCGGGTTTGCTCATACAAGTACAGGGCAAACCCATCCCTCTTGTGCAGATGATGCAGTTAGAAGGGTAAGTGAGGCGATACATGCTTTGGTTTCTGCAATATACTGATGATGTCCAGCTCCATATCCTCTGCCTCATCTGACCTCACTGGTGCTTTGGACATACTTACCCAGTGTTTGCATGCAAACTGAGCTTGGAGGAAAGCTAGCTGGCTGAAGTTAAATCCTCACTTGTAGCAATGTTGGCAGGTTAGAAAATCAACTGGAAGGAGTGGAGATTATACCTGCAACCCTTGAGCACATCCACCTTTTGTTACTCAGGTTTGTAATTTGGGGTTCGCATTAGAGCTGTAGCTGCTGGCCAATAGGGCTCAAGAACTTTAGATGCTCTACATACCCTAATGAGTCCTCAGTGTCACTTTTTGAGTACTGGTCTCGAAGGGTCCTGGCCAGGAAGAAAATGACAGCAGATGCCACAAGAAGGAAGCCAGCCACTGAAGCAATTGCGATACCCACAACCAATGGCTCCGAGACATACTCTTCACAGTGCTCTCCTCTGTACCACCAGTTCTCACCTACACGACATCTGTAATCCCCCACACCAGCAAAAACACAAGGAAACAAGAAAGTTAAATACTAATACCAAGAGATCAATAGAAAAAAAAATCAGATACTTTACTACTATAGCTGCCTTGAATAATTACTAAGCATTAAACTTTCTGTTGCTAACATGCCAATTAAGGTTGTTTAAGAATTTTACGGGAGTGCCATTTAGCAAATATAGGGGGATATCTTTTGTAGGGAATTTTAAATGTTAATTATTATTTGATAAAAGTGTGGTATGTGTGTATATTACAGATGATCTCACTAAATCTATAATACACATCTATGGTTAAAAGATAGCTTTAAAACATCCCTTTTTGTAGTTTTAAAATGTATATTTAATTGCTCTGATGTTGGTTGTTGTAATGCTTATGTGAGTTAAGTATGGATCCTAATTCCTGAGACCTTAATACTTATTGCAGGTGATTTTTTTTTCTAGTCAAATAATTATTAGTATGTTAATTTCCTTTTTCTTGCATCAGCTCTCCCTATCCAACCCCCTGCTTTGAAATCTGTGATTGTTTTTTTTTAATATTATCATGGTTTCCCATAAGAAAATTACATATTTTTAATATTAGCAAGAACACTGGAATTTGGTTGAGGAGCAAAAATCATGATGAGCCTAGTTCTCCTCATACAGTTGTATAAATCAGAGTAAGTCCACTAAAGTACTTAGACTTAGACTTACACCAGAATCAGGCCTCAAGCCTCTGGTACCAAAAATGTACTAAATATCTAGCCTTCATTATCCTATTGTTCATTTTGCTAGTCACTCAGCCTACACCATTATCCAGGTAATTATCATGCCAGCATAGACTGCCTGTCAGAGTAGGTCAGTGTCTTTCAAAAATTGAAAACAAACGGCTCTGTTTGTTCTGGTCTTTGATCATTTGTACAGGATTTTCCCCCCCATTTTGATATTTGTTCATATTGGTTCCTCCTCAATTGGGAGTACCATTTTTAACTCAGGTATATTGGATTTGCCTTACAAATCTGAATTTTGTAAAAGAACCAACAAAGTGACCTTTTATGATGATTTGTAGCATTTTACCACATGACTACATCAAACAATGGATTGAGTGTTAATCATTAGGGACCTCTGTCATTACACTCAACATTATGCCTTTTTTTGTTTCAGTTTTTTAGGGGGACAGGGATATAGAATAGGGAAACAAGGTTTGTACTTCCTGTTTCTGAAAGCCACTAAGACAAAGGATAACATACCTACATATGGCCCCTTGTCCTGGGATTATGTCGCACTTCCCATCATTTTGGCAAAAGTCTGGTTGCAGGTCACAGATGCTATTACAGGGCAATCCTTCAATGCTTAGATAGCCAGGATAACACACACACTCTGCCTCACCACTCCAGCGGTTTACCAAGCATTCGGAGAACTCATTGCAAGCCTGGAACTTGCAAGGATCCGCTTGATCTCCTGAAAACAGAGAGAGACAGAGAATGTAGATAACAGATTGGATAGTTTTTAGCTCCCTGGTCTGCTCTACGTCAATGAGCATTGTTACCTACCACACTAAAAACCAACCAAGGAGATCATTCAAGACTCCTGGTCATTCTTAATACAAATATAGCATTTCTAATGCATAGATCTGAAAGAGCTTTGCCAAAGAGCATACGTGGTGTTAACCTCGTTGTACCCCACTTTCCCATCTATAATATAGGGATAAGTGACTTGCCCAAGGCTAGACAGTGAGTCAGTGGAAGAGCTGAGCACAGAACTTAGGTCTCCTGCCCCCCATTTTATTTCTCTCGCCACTGGACTATGCTGCCTCTTTCATGCTTTCCATCATTGGAACTTTTGCCATTTCTCAAAGTTACTCTCCGCTTAAAATACAGCTGAACTCCAGCACTATCCATTATAGAAGAGCTGTATTACAGCTGTGGGGAGAGCATAGTGAGGTTTGTATGTATCCTTGCAGTACGCACAGTGTGCTAGACAATGTGTGCACACAGAGGAAGAGGCTGCACTTTCATTGATCCCTTATCTATCACCACATCCCACTGAAAGCTGAACCATAAAATGACATTAATTATTAAGGACAGTTTAAAAATCAATATTGAAGATTTTTCTAGCCAAATTAGATCATCTCTCCCCCTCTCTGTTGGGAGACAAGCTACTTCAATGCAGTAATAACCATATCACAGTTATTTCCTGTTTTTAGTATAGGGGAAAATATTTCTCCGTTGCTAATCTATGCTAACTATTGGCAAATGCTGACTCCTTAATTGCAAGCATTGTATTACGATGAGGTATCTCCTGGAGATCATGTTTTTGCACAAATATCTCTGGAAACAGAGGAAGAGAAATACAGAAAACAGATTTCCCCCCCCCCCCCCTTAACCAGAGGAATTGATTAAGGAAAGGTCTTTTTCACTGTTACTGAGATCAGACCCAGAATTCCAGAGTAAAAATTCACCCTCTTTTGGGAATTAGATTAAAGACGCAAGAATGGCCAGAAGATAGAAGTCCAACTTGGAGTCAATCTACAGTGATAAGTTATGTAATATTAAAAAGTGACCTGAGGAGTCATGATCATTAACATGTTTGTTATAATGAACCAGAAGCGGCTGCTAGGACATTAACCCTATTTACACAGTGTGTTAATGCCACGACTCAACGTTGTGTTCAAATGGGAAGCAATTTCCCAGTCTATTTACACCCTTGAATGAGTTATTTCTGTGAGGAAGGATCTTCCTGCCTAGGAAGAACTGCATGGAAGAGTCCAGCCAAATGAGGGAGCCAGGAACATGAGCGTGCTGGAGTGGAAGGGAGGCTGGGAAAAACAGGGGCCAAATTCTATGTTCTAACCTTCCCTCTGCCTGCAACCACAGTGAAGTTGGTGGAGTCGCATAGGATGCAAGTCACCACCAAACATGGCCCCAAACTTCTCGAGGAGGCCATAAAGTTTTGGTGGATGTTGGTCCCACTTTGCCTTAATCTGCCCCACTAAACAGACTGGTTTTCAGAGTTTTAAAAACTCCGCTGACACCAAGACTGAGAAGAATGATGATGCTCTTCTCTAAGATACTGAGAAAGTGTGCTCAGTTTTTGAACCCCAAGTATATTTGACTTAGCAGACGCTACTCACTGCGCTGGCAGCACTCCCACACTGTCATTACCTGATTCCACGTCCAGGGAGTACTTGTCAATGGCCAGGTTCATGGTCTGGTAGGCAGTGTTGCAGAAGTCTTCCAGAATTATATAGACTGCATTCGTGACATTACGAGGCACAGGTTTTTCAAACTTCATGCGGCTGTTCACCACAATACTGCCATTCCTGAAGTTCAGGATTTCGAGATTCTGGAAACCTGTTAGATTGGACTGGAGGTAGGGAACCAGCTGCAATGTAGGAAACACAATATCTGTACTGATATATAAATACAATGATAGAAGATTTATTTCTGAATCTATTGTCTAGGCCAATTGTAATGCTATTACATCACACACAGAGACTAGATATTTCGTCCCAATCACATTCAAAAAAAGGTATCAAAACTTTACCCATCTGAGGCCCTACTGGCAGCTTATCAGGAGCCTGAGAGAGTCACATAATTTTCATAATATAGAGCAAATCACTGCATGCTTCCTGTTCTATAATAGAAGTGCATCCCACTGGATGCAGTGCTCCATCTTGATCCAAGCAAGCTCATACTGCATAACAGGACTTATCTCTTGGGTATCACCCTTCATACTCCAGACAAGCTATTTGATTTTCAGTTTAAAATCTGATAATTACTCCTGTGGCATTCTGCTACCCATTGGCTATTTAAGAGATCGGTAGATCCATAGGCAGTTTAATTCACTGAGCTACAGATTTAATAAAATAGTTGCTCTAAATAAAAAAACATCTTAAAACAGGTGAGAGCATCCAGTAACATATCACTCTGCACTCCCAATTATTTTACCCATTGATAGATCAAATGAAGACACTGTTTGGAAATGTGTGAACACCAGGGGCCAGTGGAGCCAGTGTCCCCGTACTACTAAGTATTTAAGAGACTTATTTTTGCCTTGGTAAATCTGTCCCACACACAAGTGAAATGTCAAAATTTGAGACACTAATATTCAAATAAAAGCGTTACATTTTCCAACCAAATTCTCCCACTACAGGATAAAAATAACATCCACTATCATAAATATGAGCTACTCTCAACCTGTGGGATGTACTAGGCTGCTATAATTTTGTTGCAAACACTTTCTCTGTGTGTGTGTGTCTCTTCCCCCCTTTAATCACATGCACTATAAGAAAAGATTTTAACTTGGGGCTTATAGTAGCTGCTAGTACAGATATTAATTATAAAGCGAATCTTACCAGTTCTAAGAATCGTTGCTCCAGTGCCTTATATTCTGGGGAATTTTTATTGAAAAGGTCCTCTGAAAACATCATGTTGGTAACACGGAGGCTAAAGAACACCACTAAAGCTCGTGAGGATGTGGTAGTGTTGCGATTTGCATGCGTGGGCCATGCTACACTGGCCATCTCTGTGGAGTGGACATTAGTAGATACCTCCATGCGACTATCAGTCATACTTCTTTCTTCCAGGTTCATCTCGTGAGGATACAACATTGTGCCCACATGATCCAGATCCACTGAAGTATCCTGTAATCTCGTAGTCATGTCCTCCCCCAATTTTGTTGAGCTAACAGTAGGCTGAGATACTGTATATTGTGTAGTAGGGAAACTGGACAGAGAACCAATAGGATTCTTTGTTATAGTCACTGTTGTAAAAGAACCCACTGCCGTATTTAAGCTACTAGGGGTACTAGTATCATGGTCTGTACTAGACCGTCCAGTGAAATCCTCTGAACCAGTGGCCAGCTCCAGTAAATAAGGAGCTATGGTTGAAACTTCAACCCTAGTCGGTGCTTCAAATTGCATGTCTTCATCTGCAGGTTTCTCAGATGCCCTTTCAGTGTTGTGAGTAGGCCAAATATTTATTGGTTTCACAGCAAGTGATCCAGAAGCTTGTTGAGTTGTCAAGTGCAAATCTGGAGTTTGCTGCTCCTCCATTAAAACATCAGTGACTATTTTTTCCATCGTAGGAGTTGCTGTCAGGACTATTTCTGGCTTGAGGAGCCCAGTCCATGAGGAATCCATGTCTTGGTGTCCTATTGTAACAGCTACGCCTGACTGGACCATTGTGGATGGTTCTTCTGGCTTTGTCCCTTCCCTGTTTTGGTTTCCTACTGCTTCATAAATGATTTGATGATCCTCACTGGAATCTTCAGCTTGTTTTACATTGAATGTCCCTGTAGATGTAAGGAGATGACCTTCTATAGAGATATCTTTTTCATGTGGTGAGATGGAGGTCTGTTTGTCTGCCATATCTAAAGAAGAATAGTCCACTGAGGGTTCATTTGCAAAGGATGAAGAATAATCAGACATGCCTGATGCCTCTGATGTTTGCATGGACAGTTCCACATTCAAGGTTTCTTGTGTCCATAACATAGGCACCTGCTGAGTTGCAGTTTCTGAAAGTCCAGGTACATTTGATTCAGAGTCATCAGTGAATTCTCCTCTTGCATTGGTCATACCTCCATCCTCAGGATTACCATTTACTTTCTCTAAAGAATCAATGATATAATCTAGGATCTGTTCCTCAGGAGTATCCTGTGCTCTGATTAACAGAGAATCATTTTCATCTTTCAGCCAGCTTTCAGGAAGACGGTAGAAAACTGGCTCTAATGTTGCTATGCCCCACGGCCATGCCTCTTGACCTGAAGCATCAAATGCTGATCCAGATCCATCCTCATATATAATTTCTCCTCCTGGATACTGATCGGGTTGCAGAGGGTTCACCTCTAAATATACTTCTCCATCCTCCAGACTGTCATGGGATATAGAGTCTATGTCAATGGGCGTGGCTTCTCTTGCCTTCTCTGTAGAGGTCACTCCCTCATTATTAGGCTTTGTTTCTGATGTAGAGGCCATTGTTGGTATAGAAGTCGGCGGAACCACAGAAGTGTCTGTGGATGGCATTTCTTTTGGTGCAAGATGAGGATGTAGACTGGAAGGCAGAAGAAAGCCTTCCGACACTCCAGCATCTTTAAACACAAAGTCAACAATTTTCATTTAGTTGCAGCTTATGCAATTTTAGCTTGCCAGACTCTATTTCTCTTATCTCCCCAAGGATCAGTAACTCTGTTTTTTCCCCATTAAATACCTTGATCTCCTTACATGCCAAAGTTAGAAGTATCTATTGCCGATTTATCTACTGCTGTATTCAGCTAAAACTACTTGGCAGTGTTTCTGTGAAATGGAATAACGGGAATCATGCATACCCCATTAATCTCTTTAGGGACAAACAGGTCTTATTAGTTGCTATAAACACTTAAATTTAGAAGTTGGTTCTTTTTAGTCACATGCACACTCTGAAGGTGAAACTGACTGAATACATAGGAGTTTCTAGGAAGTTGTTTTGGAGGGCCCTGGCTCCTGAGCACAAGGTAACATTGTCACCCAGACTTCAACTTTTGTAAATGAAGTGAAGTAACTTACCATCTTCTAAAGAAGCAGGGATAGACAGCCATTCCTGAGAGTCCACAGGAGAGCCATTTTCTAACATTGATGGGGTGCCAGAATGAAGAGTCCGGCCCCCTTCCTCTAGACTCATCCCACCAGGAGAAGAAGTGAGGACTGCCTTTGGTGTTGAATTCAAGTTGTTCTCAGAGTCCAGGTTTTCTGATCTTAACCAGATTTCATTGCCATTGGACTGTTCACTATCAAAGATGAAACCTGGTTTGGTGAAATCAAGTGGCAAGATATTGCTTGCAGTTGTTGCATCTGCAGAGGGCCACTCAGCTAAAAGGGCATTATCCTGAAAGATAAATCCATAATAACCTATTATTGTGCGACTTGTGTCTGTGTAAGGACTGCACACAATATGCTAAGTAGTACAGTAATTAACTAGTGGCAGCTTCTGCTTGATGGGCTTCTGTTTCCCTGGTTAGGGGATAACATGCAGTATCCAGAGGTTCCAAACTGTAAGGATTAGCAATGGGTGCCTCTGTTAGTAAGTTATAGGGGCAGGGCTGCATATGCCTCATCATGCATGCGGCCTACATTTTAAGTCAGCTCATGTTCATTCCAAAGGATAGGATCATATACAGATTCTTTAGAGGAGAACAGCAGCATTCTTTGAAAATGATATTCAATAGCAGTGGGATACTGTGGATTAGAATGTGCACTACTCATGCCCATCTGTTTTCCTTTTACCAACTGAAAGAATTTACTGATGTGTTATAAATAAGGTTACGATTTTGTCACAGTTATTTTAGTAAAAGTCAGGGACAGATCATGGGCAATAAACAAAAATTCACGGAAGCCCATGACCTCTCCATGACTATTACTAAAACTAATTGTGACAAAATGGGCCAGACGGGGGATGAGAGCCCAAGCGCTGCTGCGGGAGGGGTGGGAGCCCCCTACCACCAGTTGTAGATGGGAGCTGTGGGGGCCCCGTGGCAGCTGGGAGTTCCAATCCCGCTGTCCCAAGGCCAAAGTGGAAAATGTCACAGAAGTCTCTGGAAGTCACAGAATCAATTACTTCCATGACATAATCTTATCCTTAGTTACAAACCAGTAATATTCAATTAAATTTTTCACAGGTCAGATAAAGGAACTTGCGTATCTTGGCAGGCTAAAAGGCTCTCTCTAGGGTCACAGGGCTCTCCGGGTGTTTGCTCTCTAGGGAGCCTGCCAGGGATCGCAGCCATTCAAAAGTGGTGTGCCGGATTGTATTTATTTATCTCAAAATAAAAGGCTAAGCATGCCAGTGTCTTGCAAAGAAATAATTATACAAATACACCACAATGCTATTAAAACAGCATGCTATTCGTATTAATTCTATTAAAACTATTAAATTAAAACTGGAAATTAAACTCATGAGAAATTAAATGAATGGACATCTAATTTTCCTTTCTTATAGCCTGATATTTTGACAGCTGCTCTGTGGGGTTTTTCTTCTTTTTCTGAAAAACTACTACGCTGGATGCAATCAAGTTAACTGATGAAAGCACGTCAATTAATGATTGCTTTACGTTACGTAAGTACCTGATTAAAAGTGTACCCCTGTAAATCAAAATGTATCAACAAAATCTAGCTTCAGTGTGTTTAAATATAAATTAAAAGTTTATAAATTAAATCCATGGCATGATTATAGAGGGAAAATGAATGGAAGTACATCTGCCCAGCCCCCATCAGTTCTGCCCTCTAGCGCTTCCATCTGCCCAGCACTCTAACCCCCCAATCTGCCCGGCCCGCAAATTAGTTCTCACCTCTAGCCATACCCTGCTCTCAGCCCCCCCCACCCCCCCTTATCTGTGGCCTTCCCAGCTTCATCTCTGCTCTTACTGGGATTCTTCACCCAACCCTCACAGCCCAGGTTGGGTGGAGGTTGCAGTAGGGTCTCCCTCCCCCTTCTAAGGCCTGGTGGGAAGGCTCCAGGGGTTCTTCACCTCCCTCTTCCTTCTCACATTGGGTATTATAGGGAGGGAATAGGGAGTGGAGCTGCCCTGAGTTGCAAGGTTCTTTCTGCTCCCTCCTTCCCCTGCCCCTCCTGTGAGCTGGGAGGGCTCCCCTCCTCCTCCTCCCCCCCCCACCCTTCCTACAAGAATAGGCTAGGCTGCTGAGGGGTGGGGAAGAAAGCTGTGCTGCTACTTCCCAGCAGGCATGAAGGATCAGCTGATGCTCAGTGGCGGGCCAAATGGGAGGTCCTCATGGGTTGGATGTGGCCCATGGGCTGCCAATTAAAGAACAATGTTATAAGCTACCCATCAGCTGACTCAAGTGCTCCTGACTCTAATATAGAAACCCATCCGTCTCCTTGTAGTTCATAGACATATTTGGGTAACACCACACACTTTTTTTAAAGCCTGTTAAAACAGTGGAATCTATAAGAAGAGGAAGAATGCTTAGAACTTACATAGTGCTTTTCATCTCCAAGCTAAATGAAATGCAGAAAGTAAACAAACAACATGGTGAAAAGCAAATTTGATTTCAAAGCTTTTCTTTTTCTTTCCTACACTATACTTGTGTGGGCATCATAACAATCATAATGCTTAGCACTTTTCATCCTCAAACATTAATCTATCCTACCTCTGTGAGATAGGGTAGGTATTGTCTCCATTTTGCACATAATGAAACCAATACAGAGAGATTAACTTAACCAAGACCAAAGAGGGGGTCAGCATGTCATCTGTGACTAGAATTGAGGAGCCTGGCTTCCAGTCCTTGGCACAGAAAAATAAACCAGGTGGGCAATGTGCACACCAGTGCTCATTCCCCTAGCATGAATACTCGTCAAAGACTCGTTTAAGCTCAAATTGTCAATGTCAGATTGCATTTTTGGTTGTAAAACTTGCAATCTGTGATGTGTGGGCCCCTATCCTACAGTGTAATTCACTAGTGTAGGCCCTTGGACTCCACCAAGGAGAGGGGTCCATACTAGCAAATTACACTGCAGGACACGTTAGTTATATAAATTCATCCAATAAGGGAATAGAAACAATACCATACAATTTATGTAATGAATCTATAGGTGTGTGAATTGTGAACACTCACAATGGACTCTTTACAGTCTATACCTAAGAATTATTCTGAAGTAATTTGCAAATGATGAATAAATCTGAGAATTTAATTATCTGTGTTTGAACAATTTGTGAACAGGACAAAAAATGTGAATTTCACAGAATAAGCTGTTTGCTTGTGAATTATTTGTTCAACTCTTTAACAAGTATTTGCCTTTCCTATTTTTATGACTAGCCATTATTCCACTCCTGATATCTTTGTGGGCTGTTTTCATTTTAGCAATTGCAAGCTATCAATTAATTGAAAATTAATATATACAAGTGATGTGCTTCAGGAGTAAAAATCATCAAGGTATGTAAAACTATCAGGGTTTGTTTTGTTTTTTCCCAAGGTTAGCCAAATAAGTATTAAAAAGAACAAACATAAAAACTGGTATCAATAACTTTTCAATGCAAATTTTTTAAATGTTAGCACGCAGGTTCCAGGAATTACACTTCATCATTTATTTAATGTGGAGAGGTGTTCCTATGACAACTAATGCATTTCAAAGATTCTTGTTATGGTACAATGTTATATTAACAAGTTTAATATTAGAGTGGCAAGTTCTGTTTTTGCCAATATTATTTGAATGGCTTACTAATATGACAGATCACTGCAAAAACAAAAAAATCCCAATTTTCCATTTCTTGCTGCCAGAAAGACATTACAGTCAATAATCCAGCCTATTACAACCACCCTCTCTGGTTTAAATCTTATCTGCAGGATTTGAGAGAGATACAGTGATGAGGATTTGTAAAATTTAAAGAAAGGTGGATCTAGAGTTAATTGATATCTGCTACTGATCAGTTTGTGAAGTCAGGATAGTCCCACAAAAATATGATGAAATAAAATTTTAAGGACTCTATTTTAAACTATTTCTACAGTGGGGCTAATACAAAATATAGCAGGACTCATTTTCTCACTGACACTTAATTTCTCCCATATAGCTTTAGCTGTGTAGAACAGATATTGCAACTGAGCAATTAAAAAAATCAGCCTTGTTTTCTGTTTGTAAACTGTTAAGCAATTTGATTTTCTTATTGAAATTGTTTCCTAAATAATTTCTGTATTGTTCATTGCACATAGCAGCTTGCTGCAAGTATTCATTATCTAAAATTGAAGCTCTTGATTGGAAATGTAGGTCACATGCTATTGTTTCTATTCCTTGACTGGATAAACAGAGCTATTGGAATCAGGTTTCTGGGTGCAAATACTTGCTTTTACAAGTTCATAATTCCCTTCCAGAAAATATTCTCAAAAATCCAATTAAAGTGAATTGCTGCAAACTTTCCTGTCAATAAATTCATTTGCTAGAATATCTTCAGAAAGTGAACATAGAAAGGATGTAAGCACAGCTAAAGTTATTTCTTTTATTAATGCATGTATGGAACATTTTTAACTATTCACTCATCTCATCTCTACAAATTAGCCAATACATTCATGCTGTTCACCATAATCAATCTGTTATGGCAATTCCATGTAAATCTCTAGGTTGCATAGGTTTATTTCTGAAGTTTTTATTCAGCCAAAGATTCCTACTGAAGTGATACTACACATATTAATATACTGTATATTAATATAATGTACATCATAACATACACTCATATGAAGTCAATGGGAGTTTTACTTGAGTGAGGACTTAAGGTACTTGGCCTGAAATTAAGTGTGCCCAGGCTCTCAAAACTATCTGCATAATGGGCCAGATAAAAACAGATTGGATCACCACCAAATTCAGGGATGTTCAGAAGCTGTGTCTGAATTTTGTGGCTTAATTTCAACTTATCTCAATACATATATAGACAGGTGTTGCCTTAAACGCCTTCAACTTTGGAGCAAGCTTGGACATATAACAATGAAACTACTGGCCAATATTTTTCTAGATTTCCTTTGCTGTTACTGAGACATAGGTTTGTTTTTATAAAAACTGAGCCCTGCACTTCTCAGTGATAGCAGTACAGCTGCAAAGGAGGAACAGGAGTTATATTTTAATCTAATCTCTTCCATGGGCAAAATTTCCCCTCACGTCTACCTCTTCTGTTCCAAGAAAAGGCTCAAATGATACTCTTCAGTTGTGAGGACCATCATTTCCCTATGAAGCTATCCATAATCAAAACATTACAAGAAACCAGAAGGGAATCCTAAAATGAAGAAGTGGTTAGACAGTACACTATAACAAGTACACAGTACTGGCTTGTTCTGAAAAGAACAGATCAGCTTCTATTGCAGGAGGCGTGCCACTCTCCTAAGACCAAATATTTCCCAAAAGGAAGACTTCCAAAACAGAGCTCTCTCATCAAACTGTATGTCTCTATATTGTGTGTATTTCTGAGCATTCATTCTGTATTTCAAACATGGCAGAGAGCTGTGTTTTTGGATTCTGACTATACATCCACCTTTTAGAGTTAAACTATTCGGTTGTGTTTGTAAGTAGGCGGCTGGAGGACAAATCAGAGTCATTAGAATGAGAATGCAGTGCAGAAATGTACTTACAACATCAGCTTCTGGAGACTCAAGAACAATTGGATTTTCAGTAATCCTGGATGTGTCTTCAGGTGCAGGGGAGAGAACTTCTTTCACTGTGGAAATAAAAGATACGTTGTTAAATCACAGTTCATATGGAATGGTTATTGTAGTTTATATGATGCCAAGTGTGTTTTGTTGTCTTTTTTTCCTCCAAATGCTGTCACAGCTGGGGGTGCCTGAAAATAATTAAAAGCAGAGGATAAGAAAACATTCAGCATTTGAAGGTGTCCACTGTCCAATTTATCACCCCAATTTGCACTTTGAGAAGATCCTGGAAGTAAATATGAGATGGTGAGAGGAGAAATGAGTGAGGGTTTTATCCAGAGTACCCTGATGCTTCTACAAACAACTTTCTTGCAGTGCTAGTGCAACCTTTCGCAGGATTCTCTAAGTGCTCACCAGAATGATTGAGAGTCTGGAATGCCCTTTATCAGTCACACTTAAAGCAAGGATAGAGGAAGAATAACGACCTAGATAGATAACAATTTCCACTGGCAACAGGGAGGACATCGAGAAGACAGCACTTACCAGGCACTGGTCTGTGCTGCCAGAGCCCAACTCAGCATTACTAGGCTGAAATTCATCCCCTATGCATCACTTGAGCTCCATTTAAGTGGCACATAGGGCCTTGTGCAGGCCTTCTGCACTGAGCTGAATTTCACTCTTACAGAATGTCATCAGCATCACCCTGCTGTAAGAGGACATACAATATCATACAAAAGTATATATTTTGGGTGGAATTTGTATTTCCTTTTAGTTACTGACGTATGATTGAAACCATCAATGCACACCTTAAAAATTATACATCACAATGTTAAATTAATTTGAGAGTGGCTAATCTGGTGGGTTAGGGATAGGATCCTACCACTATTGATCTGCTTTGATTTTGATAAAATCAGGAGAAAAGGAGGAGCCCTGTGGACCATACCACTACATATAACTTCCTCCTTTTGAGAGAATAGCTCCTAATCCCCCACACCACATCCTTCATCTTTTTTAAACAAATTCTGCTTAACAGACCAAAGCATTTCTTAAGTAATACACACCATTAATGAGCTGGAGAGAGTCAGGGTCCAAAGTCAAAGAGATGTTTTCAAGCAAAGAGTTCTTTTGAAGGATTTCAGCAATATAAGTTCTGAAGTCACCGACTGTGTAAACAACAGTTGGGTTATCCTCAAGTTCTATGAAGGAGTTGTCCTCCACTTTGTTGGAATGAAGGTTAATAAGGTCCCAGGTGGCATTGCTGATGGTTTCCCCAACAAACGTGACAGCGTAGTGAACCTCCACACCACTGTGGTTTTATAAAGAAAAAAGGAATTATAGATCAGAGCTAAACAGTTGGCCAGTTATATCATGCATTCTGGTTGTTTGAGGAGCCAGGTCTCACACTTAGAAAAGATACAACAGTTTAAAGGGGGTCTTTGGTAAAAATATATTTAATTATTTTTATGTTTGTCTATCTCTGTAAAATGTATCACAGTTGTAGCAAAATCTTCAGCGAGAGCGCCACCCAAACTCAAAATCTCATAGTTCCAACACCATGACAAGACTAAATATTTGACTTTATGTCATAAACATTAATAGGGCCAACCAATATCCAGAAGTGGAAATATTATGGGTGAGGAGCCCAGGTTTTTACCAGATCTTGTCAACCCCATGAATGGCTTTGAGACATGGAATCAGCCTGGGAAAATGTAAACAAACAAATATAAAAATTTGAGAGTCCTTGATCATCCCTAGTGGACAGGTTGTGCAATTTAAACCTGCTTTAAATGGTGCTCTTGATAGATCTAAAGATGTGTTTATATTATATGCCAAGAAAAGTGCCTATTTATAAGAATGTAGTTGCTCTCATTTATTTTTATTAAGAAGCTTTTGTTTTGTAAATTTGTACAGCTGAATTATTTGTGCCAATCCTACTCTATTTTCTGAATTTTCTTCTCATGAGCACACTTGGATTTACTTCCCCACAAGACAATGCAGTAATCAGAGTTACCATACACAGAGCGTAAGCACCAGGGAGCTTTAGTTAGTGTTTCACACTTTGACTGTACAAAGTGCACAATGAGAAAATGGGGTTGTCTATGAAGTACCAGGAAACCCTGCTCCAAAGATGGGTTTTCCTCCAGCCGTAGAGCTGGAATGCATTCCTAATCAATGGCTGGGCTTAGAGAGACCTGCAGAGCTAAGCGCAGTTCAGATGTAAGCAGCAAATGAAGCTGCACTAAAACCACAACTCTGCTGGAGTTTTGCTGTTGCCACCTTGGCTGAATTTCACCCATTGTAGGCACATCATGGGCACTAAGTATCACTATGGGGAATGGAAACAGAGCACAACAATGAAAAGACAGGGCAAAAATCAGAACCCAATATGCTGGATGAGAATAATATCCGGATTTAATAAAGCCATGCTGTCAGTTGCAGCTATTGACTGCAATTAATAACTACCATCATCCACCTGAAATGGACCCAAACATCTGTTCCTTGGAGCAGAGTTTCTCTGAATAGATTCTTGTGCATCCTTTCTTGCACAAGTGCATGGGAGCAAGGGGATGGCTTTAATACTCCGCTGTTTTTACAGAGATTTTTTCTTTTCAATCCCTTCTTCTAAAATCAAATGCTGCTTCTCCATAAGATTGTTTATGGAAACCAGCTTTTATATTAAGATGTGTATTAGAGGGAATTTATATTTGACCTTTAATGGATTAGGAGCCCACAGTTCATTGACTTTGGGGAACTTACCTAACAAAAAAAGGTATCAAAGAGAGCGTTCTTTGAAGCCCGTATTAATTGGAAATTATTTCAAAATTCTTCAAATGAATAAGGGCTTCAAAGAGTGCTCCCTCTTTGATTGTATTTTAGGAAATCTCTAACAAAAGGTCAATAAACTGTGGGCTCCTAATCCATTAAAGGTCAAGTAACTCCCTCTAACGTGTATGTGTGTCTCTCTCTCTTTGATATATATATATAAACATTCCCCAAACAGGCCCTGTCTGATCTCTCCTTCCAGTTGAAGAAGGTTGATTACAACTTCCACTCAGGTTCACATCCATGCTGGCCTTCAAACAGCTAAATGGGGTTTGCTTGAGATGTACAATTGTCTTAATGTATTTGGCTTTATACAGTAATAAAAAAAGAGGTACGGTACCTATCAATGGCTCTAGGTGCCCTGTCACAAATTGCAATTCAAAAACAGTAAACAGCAGTTAAGCAATTTTATTTGCTTTCAACTAGAGAGTCCTACAAAAAACATAGCTCACTAACTGATTCATGTTTAGGCAGAGTTTCCTATGTAACTCTTTCTGATTACCAGTTAAATAAGAAAATTGGATTAGACTATCTGAGGCCTAAAACAGATCAGCTACTTGTAGTTTAAAGTAAATCTACAGCAAGGGATAAATTTTTACTGGATGTATCCTTAATTCTGGAGCCATAACCACATGGTCATAACAACTGGTAGTCTCATGCAATTAGCAAGCCTGTCTAAATTTACACTACGACAATAAATATACATATGTTGTCTTTACCTGTCATCATCAGGAGACCTAAACATTAAAAAAGAAATAAATATGTTAAACGAGAAACAGTTTTGTCATTCCATTTAAGTCTTCTAGTTCAGCGGTTCTCAAACTGTGGGTCGGGACCCCAAAGTGGGTCCCGACCCCATTTTAATGGGGTCACCAAGGCTGGAGTTAGACGTGCCTGGGGCCAAAACCCAAGCCCCACCACCCAGGGCCAAAGCCAAAGTGCAAGGACTTCAGCCCTGGGTGGTGGGGCTGAGGTTGCAGGCCCTCGGCCCGGGGCTGAAGCCCCTGGGCTTTGGCCCCCCCCCACCTGGGACAGCGGTGCTTGGGCAGGCTTACGTTTCAGTCCCTCCTCTTGGGGTCATGAAGTAATTTTTGTTATCAGAAGGGGGTCACGGTGCAAGGAAGTTTTAGAACCCATGTTCTAGTTTACTCCTTACAGTGACAGCTCTGACATGATACAGAACAGGCAAATTTGAAAATAAACCAAATTAAATAGCTTACAAGTAAAAAATGTTATTCTGCTATATAAGGGACCAAATTCTGGTTTCACTCAACTTAATGGGAGATTCACTACTGGCTTCAATGGGACTAAAAGTTGTTTTACTAAGTCAGTGCAGTTGTACTAGCATATATCGGGGGAAAAACAGGCACAATAATGTTACTTAGGGCTACTTTACAAACATGTTTACTTATCAGAAATTAGTAGGATATCCTTGCTGGAATATTTTGCCAGAACCAGCAAGACCTTCTCCACAGGTGCAGCCCCATGTAGTGCACGTGTAGCTACACATCACAGTGAAAGGCAAACTGTCTACAGTGCGGGATTAGCTACATGCAGCAGGGAAAGTCTCTGGCAGGGAAAAGGCCCTAGCAGCTCCCCAAACCTTTCCCTGCCGTCTCCCCAGTGCCAGAGCCTTTCCACAGTGCTGGAGTCTTTCGCTGCGATGGGGAAAGGCTCCAGCAGCAGGGAGGCAGTGGGACAGTGTAGACAGGGGAAGCACTGCTTGGGCATGTAAACAGACAGCTGTGTAGGCAGGGCATATACTCTAGGCTTCTGGCATGTCTTTACTCTACACGCCTAAGCCGTACACACTGCTGCTTATACCCATGCTAGGGGTGTGTGCAGTGTACGTACTCTGCACACTGCTGGGGCTGATAGGAGGTATGAGAATGGCATTAATGGAGATGGAAGTCATTTCTCTACAGAACTGGTATGACAAACGCTGAGACCGTGCAGGCTTTTCTATGCTGCCACACCCGTGTGTTTTAATTCTGACTTCTGCTAAAAGTGAGAACTGAAAGAGCTGTTTCCATGCTCCTGCAAAGCTTAGTTTCCCTTGCAGAGACTGCAAACAAGGATAAATATTAGGGAGAATGTGATGTGGCCATTTATCAACTACAATCCATTTTATGAGACCACCACTTCATTTTACACACCTAAAGATCAACTAATAGTTGCCAATTATTAACAAACCATCGCATACTGGGCTAGATTTGAATTTGTCACTACACAAATGGGCAAATCCTACCAAAACAGGCCCACAAATAACCTTTTGAATGTTTTATTATTTCATTCTGTAACAGCTTTTCTATGGCACTCATAACCATAGCATTTGAACCCCATCACAACCCCTTGCCCCCCAAGTATTATCCGTGTACACAGGGAACTCAGGCACAGAGAGTGTGAGTGTCTTGCTCAAGATAACTAGTCTGGCAGAGCTGAGAACTGAACCCAGATTTCCTGATTCCCAATCTGGTGCTCCAAACACAAAAGTATCCTTTGTCCCTTGCCATTTTTGCTTCTGGTGAGTGTTGTAGCAACTGAGTTTACTGGCAGGAATATTCAGAGAAACATTGACTTATAAATCAACAAGTACAAAATGTTAATGGCGGATAAATTTCAGATTCATACTCTTGAGTATTCACATCAGAAACCCAATCCTAAAAATTATCTTCAGTCCAATCAGGAAACAGAAACATGTCATGTGACCTGTGCATCCAATCAAATCAGCTCAAATCTCAATTTCAAGTACTTACTACAAATCACTTGGAAACAATCTTTACAAAAAAATGACTCTGTGAATCATTTTGAAGAACAAATAAATTGGAGAAATTCCATCTTTTCACAGAATATTCATGAACAGAAAGACAGGCATAATACATCAAATAAACAATTTGTTACAAATTATTCATCTAGTTCTCTTTGTGACTTAGAGGTGAAATGTTAGATATTTCATCATTAACCTTCTGAACCACTCAATCTTCCCTAATAGACTGGATAAAAAGTTAAGTACACTCAAAGTTTTCCCAAGAGTGTTTGGATTCCTCTGCATTTAATACTAACCTGTGTCAAATTATGAACATTTGAGAATCTTGGAGAATTATCAAATACATATCTTAAATGGCAAAAGATATGTTTATTGTATTTAAATCCCTCGGACAAAGAAACAGGGGCAGACATCATGAGAGAGGCTTTAACTGACTTCAGTGGCAGAAGAAAGAACAGCTGATCAAATTTGTCCTCTGTGGTAGTGATCAGTAAAAGCTGTGTAGGTCAATTATGAGAGCACTAGTGTTAGGTGTGTATGCCTTTATAAATCTATTTACCTGAATTCCAGCACATGGATATTATTATATCCAGGTAATTCTTCAAATGCATTTTTTACCTATTTGGGAAAAACAGAGACATAAATATGATTTATGAAAAATAATACAGTTTTTTTTCCTATTGACTTATAGCATTAGATAGAAATGGAAAAACTGTTTAGGAAATATTTGCAGCATTGTATAAAATGATGAGTTATGTATTTATAATAGAAAAGGACATAGGACATCATAGAATGTTTTATCTGTATATATAAAATGAGCTGAGATGGCATCTCTTCGTTGTTACAGAAACAGAAGGAAATTGTTAGTACACCCAGCACCGATAGGAAAGCTACAGACATTTGACTGTACACAGAGAAAAGGGAACTATAAATCTGCATGGTCACAATGGAGCTCTCTGGCATCTTAATTCTGTAGCGGCCTTTCAACAGACATGCATGAGGTTAAAACACAATCCGATTTTATATGAGCCCATTTACCTGACAGTCTCCATGTCTCCTGACAGCAGTGCACCCATACACTACTATCCTGCTTATCCAACTCAAATCTCCCCCCCCCCCCAAGGTTCTGACTGCCTCTAAAATTCTTTGGATTAAATGTAGGACAGATTAAGACAAAAGTCTTAGGATCTAGGCCACACACAGCAATGAGTCAGCGTACCAGGTGCTAGTGCAGAACGCAGCCAATTGCTACTGGGCTAGCTCGGCTGCTTTACCTGGGTGGAATTATCAAGGGTTCAGGAGTGGGAGGAAGATCACAATCCAGTGGGTGAGGGTGCAGCTAGGAGGGGAAATGTGCGGGTGGTAAAGTGCTGGTGTATCCGGGCCTAATTAACTAGGGGACCGTCCTGCAATAGTGGGCCACAAATAGGAGAAACCACCAGTAATTGTGTTCATGTTGGAACAGAAAATCCCTGTGATCTGTCATCGCAAGATTTTTTACTCCCCAGATTCCACTCCCTGGACCTGTTTTTAAATGGTTTCTGGTGAAACTTAAACTATCCCAAGTGCCGCTGATTTTCAAAGGCTTCTTTGTCCAAGCAGAGAGAGAAATAGGCAGGGAATCAAAGGAACAGAACATCCAGATGCCAGGTGGCCCCTATTCCATCTGACGTTTCTTCCACATACAGTAGGGCACTATTTGGCCACACAGCTAGGAAAATTAAGACTCTGACCTAAACTGGCCATACATGACAGTTGTGGTGACACCCTTTGGCTGAAGGATAGAGTATATCTATTTCCCACCTAACTCAGAATCTGGCATAGAGTTAGCCCCAGCATAATGGATTCAACAGACTTTGCCAAGAAGAGCTCCAACTAATAAGACTGAAAAGGGAATAAAGCTAGAGAAAAGAATGCCATTATTGTTTGCTATTTTATAGCACCCAATGTTGTGCTGGGTGTCTTACCTAATACAAAAGAAAGACATGGTCCCTGCTCCAAAGGGCTTATGGTCAAAATGTGGACGTGTCAATGAGTATGGGTGAGAAATGGAGATGAGGCAAGGAATGTCCAGATTTACAGTGATATGATCACACATGCTCAGTTTCAGTGCACACATATATATCGGTGGCCCAGGAACTATTTTTTCTTTAAAAAAAAAAAAAGATAGATAAAAATCCAGCTCTAGGACAGCAAATATTATGGACTCACTAGTTGTGAGAATTGCAGAAGAGGTGCATTTTCAGGAAGATTTAAGGCCTGATTCAACAGCCCTTCCTTATTCAGCAAAACACTTTTGTGCTTAATTTCCATTTACTTCAATGGGATTTAAGCATGTGCTTGAGTACTTTGATGAATAGGAATAGATTTAGGCAGGTTCTTAAACGCTCTGCTGAGCTGGGGCCCAAGTGAGCAGTGAGTATGGGCTTGGTGGCTCAGGTTACAAATGATGTATTACATGTGAGGGGTGTCCACGCATTCAGGAAATGTCGCTGCTCTCAGATGGTACTGAGTAGTAATCTGTTGTTTTGTGACCTTCATAAACTTTTCTAATGTATCATTCACTCTCTTTGGAAGAATTCACTGCACTGAAGGTAGTTGCTTTTACAGTCATCTGAAGGTTCATTCCACTTGTTAAGATTATTGAAATTAAGCTGGGAAGTCTTTCTGCTTTAGCAGTTGGGACTCAGTGTTGTCCTTCTCACGTATTCTGGATCTTAAAACTGGCTAGGTTGTACATGAGCTCAAACCTGCCCAAAAATTTAGAGAGCTCTGACGTAAATTTAGGCAGGCCATTCACTAATAAGGAAGCATTACAATTTTAAACAGCTTTTCCAAGCCCTGAAGTTTTATTAAGATCAAATGGAATTCCCTCATGAGACAATGAGAATCTTGACGCTTCTTTAAGCCCTGTCTTCACAACCCTATCAGCGAGTCATTGAAATATTCAGGAAGAATAGGGCCAAACTTAGACCTGGGATAAGCAGATGTGTAAACTGGCAGAATGATGTAACAGAACAAAATGCAGTTGCTATCAGCCAAGCCTTTTCCACTAAGCAATAATGTTTTTATAATAATAAAGCAAAATACATTAGTAAAAGCAGAAAAGGAAACAGAGAACTTCCCAACTCAGGCTTGAACGGAGTCCCTTTGCCCCGATCAGGGGCGGCTCTATGTTTTTTGCTGCCCCAAGCACGGCAGTCAGGCGGCCTTTGGCGGCATGCCTGCGGGCGGTCTGCTGGTCACGGGGATTCAGCAGCATTTCTGCGGGTGATCTGCCAGTCCCCGTGCCTTTGCTGTACCCGCTGCCGAGTTGCCGCCAAAGCCGCGGGACCGGCAGGCCTCCCACAGGCATGCCGCCTAAGGCTGCCTGAATGCCGCCCTCACAACAACCGGCACGTCACTCCGTGTGGCTTGCCGCCCCAGGCACACGCTTTGCTGCGCTGGTGCCTAGAGCCACCTCTGGCCCCAATGTATGGAGCCCTGCCTTCCCAAAAGCACCCTCCCATCTCTACCTGCAAAAAAGACAAATTATAGTCCTGTACAAAGAGATGGAGAAGCTCAGCTACTCACTACTACAGGAGCTGTTGAGCTGGCATTCTCTCAGGCATTTCATTAAGCATAATTTTGGGGAGTTCTAGTGTAAAGGAAAAATTCCACAGTGCTATGCTGACAAGATATGGTGAGTGTATGTCCCAGCATTCTCACTGAGTTAGAATCTGGATCTCAGAGCAGCAGCACTGGTTTTCCATTCAAGGCAGAGCAGGCTGGCGTAGATGAGGACAGCAAGGATATTTGAGGCATCAGATTTTTAATGACTGGACAGTGAGGAGATGGGCATTTTCCAGCATGCCTCAGGCAGCAAAATCCCTAGCTAGCTCAGGAGAACCACATAAGGAAAAGCTGTCCCTAACACGGTTTTCACGTTCTATCATTGCTACTGGGAACTTGTGGGAAAAAGATTAGAAAAGGTAAATTACCTGGGAAATAAACTGTTCTGAGAGTAGCTGATGCTGCATGGTGGATGGGTCACTCAATTCCTCAGTGTATTTCTCTCCCAAAATAAAGATGCTGAACTCAACCATCTGGTCAGGAACAGGTTTCATCAGCTTCCCATCCTCCTTCTTTATCTCATTGTTGATCTAGGAAAAAAGAAAACAATGGGATTTAGTGACCTGTATGATTTGCTCTTGGGTTATTTTTTACATGAAGATCAATCCTTGGGCCATTCTACGCTTTGTGGGTTTTATCCATGCAGAGAGCAGGAAACACACAAGTTTCCTATTTGTTTATTGGGTCATTTTGGGGGCAAGTATCTCCCCTTTTCTCTCAGTGAAATAGGATGGGATTCAGCTTCTGTAACCAAAGGATCTTATGAGATATGCATGGGTATAGGGTGATCTGCAGAGGCCTCTGCAGAACTACCCAATTGTATCCCCTTTGATCTGGGGAGCTGCACTGTAATTTCTGAAGCAACCCTGGTGCCAATGACTGATGCCTCAGAAGGCTGTGCAGCAGAGGAATTTGCACGCATCACTGCTGATTCAGGAAGCAAGCAATAGCCAATCAAACCTCACCCTAAAATATGCAGGGTCAGCAGGGCAGTGTGCCCTGAAGAACAGTTGCTTCTTAGCTCTGCCTCACTGTGATCCTACCTACCAGCCCCATCCTACACATTTTTGGTGTTGTAATGTCAGGCGTCCCACGGGGTCCCAGGGGGAACATGCCACAGGATCAGTGCTCCCTCCCTTTCATGCTCCCCAGCCCAGATCAACTTAGACTTTAAGGCCAGAAGGGACCATCATGATCACCAAGACTGACCTCCTGCCCATTGCAGGCCACAAGACTTCACCCACCCACTCCTGTAACAAACCCTTAACCTCTGGCTCAGTTACTGAAGTCCTCAAATCATGGTTTAAGATGTCAAGGTACAGAGAATGCACAGGTTATTCTAATTTAAACCTGTGAGTAACCCGTGTCCCATGCTGCAGAAGAAGGTGAAACTCCTCCCCAATCCCCCACGATCTCTGCCAATTTGACCCGGGGAAAATTCCTTATCAGCCCCAAATATGGGGATCAGTTAGACCTGAGCATGTGGGCAAGACCTTGCCAGCCAAATACCTGAGAAAGAATTCTTTATAGTAACTCAGAGCTCACCCCATCTGATGTCCCATCACCAGCCATTGGGGATCTTTGCTGCTAGCAGTCACAGATCAGTGATATACCATTGTAGGCAGTCTCATCATACCATCCCCTCCATAAACTTATTAAGCTCAGTCTTGAAGCTAGTTAGGTTTTTTGCCCCTAGTGCTCCCCTTGGAAGGCTGTTCCAGAACTTCACTCCTATGATGCTTAGAAACCTTCCTCTAATTTCAAGCCTAAACTTGCTGATGACCAGTTGATATCCATTTGTTCTTGTGTCCACATTGGTACTGAGCTTAAATAACTCTTCTCCCTTCCTGTTATTTACACCTCTGATGTATTTATAGAGAACAATCATATCTCCCCTCAGTCTTCGTTTGGTTAGGCTGAACAAATCAAGCTCTTTGAGTCTCCTCTCCTAAGGTAGGTTTTCCAATCCTCTGATCATCCTCGTAGCCCATCTCTGCACCTGTTCCAGCTTCAATTCATCTTTCTTACACATGGGAGACCAGAACTGCAACCAGATGAGGTCTCACCAATGCCTTGAATAATGATACTAACACTTCCCTGTCTCTACTGGAAATACCTCGCCTGATGCATCCTAAGATTGCATTAGCCTGCTGTGGCTCCCCTCCGCTGACAGAAACAAAATGGAGAATATTGCCCTATACTAAGTGATAATCACCAGGGGGGAAATCCATTGGATTTGGAAGCTTTTTTGTTTTTTATTTACAAACCTCTAGGATTACTTTTTTTAGGTTTGTATAACTTGAACATCTTTTTCCTGTTATTTAAACTATTTTTTTCCCAAGGCAGTTTAAAATAATAATAAAAAAACAAAAGAGACTTTTGTTTAAACTAAATAACAGCCTTTGCTATATCTGACATGAGGAACAGAAACCTTCCCCCATCACACCTTCTTCTCCAAAAGCTTCACTGCCATCAGTGAGTGCCTTCTATACTGTTTAGAGCTTGTAATTATTTTTTAGTTTAATTCTCCCTCCCCCCCACAAGTCCCCCTATTCACAGGCTGCTGGTGGTTAAAGAAAAAGAGAGAGAGAGAGACAGAGATCTTGTTAACTGGCTTGGGGTGTGTGGCTCCCTAGTGCTCTACAATGTCCTCCCTCCCGTCTCAATTTTGAAAGGAGAGGATTTCCATTCCCCTGAGGCTCAGAGTTCTGAAGTCTGATCTTGGACTTACCCTGGTAAGAGGGGTTCTTGTATCACTGGGTAATCATCAGTGGTCAGGCTCATTGGTAATAAACCTAAAACTAGCTGGCATCCGAAGCTGGCATTGACATGTAGTGGACAGCTATTACTACCTGATTGTTTGTGGTTCTGTGTGGTTTGAACCACTGACCAGTCACCCAAAAATAAAGGTAAAGGCAGCATGTGAATGTATAAGATGAGAAATGCTGGCTTTTGTGCTTGTAATTTACAATACAGTTTGGCTGCACTGAGTAGTGTTACTTTATAAAAAGAGAAAGCACTGTAGCAGCAATAATCTAATTTTACATAGCCCTCTGAATTGCTGAGTAGTCCCCATCTCTGCTCAGCTACACGTCTAACACAACTCAGGGAATTCTTTTATAAAAAGAACAATGGTGAAGGTGGGACCAAACCAGAGGCACTGTCAGTCAGTAATTTAGAACTACAGCCATGATAAACTCAGGGGAACCAGGTTACAAGGGGTCACGTAAACTTCATTGTCAGGGTTCCCTCCTCACTCTGGGGTACAGATGTGGGGACCTGCATGAAAGACCCCCTAAGCTTATTTTTACCAGGTTAGGTTAAAAACTTTCCCAAGGCACAAATTCCACCTTGTCCTTGAACAGTATGCTGCCACCACCAAGTGATTTAGACAAAGAATCAGGGAAAGGACCACTTGAAGTCCTATTCCCCCAAAATATTCCCCCAAGCCCGACACCCCCTTTCCTGGGGAAGGCTTGAGAATAATATCCTCACCAATTGGTACAGGTGAACACAGACCCAAAACCCTTGGATCTTAAGAGCAATGAAAAATCAATCAGGTTCTTAAAATAAGAATTTATTTAAAAAAAGATAAAAGAATCACCTCTATAAAATCAGGAGGGAGATAACTTTACAGGGTAACAAAGATTCAAAACACGGAGGATTTCCCCTCCAGGCAAAACTTTAAAGTTACAAAAACAGGGATAAACCTCCCTCTTAGCACAAGAAAAATTCACAAGCTACAACAAAAGATAATCTAACGCATTTCCTTACTATTACTTACTATTCCTACAATATTAGATGCTTAGTTCAGATATGGCTTAGGGAGATGTATTTTCCCTGCCCTGGTTCCTTGCTGACTCCGAGAGAACAAAGGAACACAAAAACAAAAACCTTCCTCCACAGATTTGAAAGCATCTTCTCCCCTTATTGGTCCTTTTGGTTAGGTGCCAACCAGGTTATCTGAGCTTCTTAACCCTTTACAGGATCTAACTTTAGGTATTCAAGTTTGGAGAGTTTTGCCTTAGATAGATACCAAGGTGATGGATGCTTATAAATACTACGATGTAAATGAAATCCATCTATTATATAGGGAGTAGGATTTTCAAAAGTACCAGAGTGACTCTGGAGTACAAGTCACATTGTCTTCTATTAGGAATTGTGCTCCTAAGTCATACAGGTGCTTTTGAAAATCTCACCCAGTGTCCAGTCCTGCAGTACTAGCAAAACGCACATTGACATCTGGGTTGAGTCCATGTTTAGCAGTGTGTGGAAGCTTCGCTATGAGCCCTCTGTGACTGGGATAATCTCTTTCTGCAGTGAACTAACTAAACACTTTGCGTAATTCATCCCATTGGTTCAGACATTACCCTCATCAAGGCAGTGCTTTATCAAGTCCCTCCAGTAAATTCATTAAATCCCGCCGACCCTCAGTAATTACTATCTTTTGTTTGAAACTATTGGAAATCCTGTGGCAGGATCAGAAAGAAGAGGTGAAAGAGAGAGAGGCTGGATTAAGAAGCAATGCAAATCAAGGTAATAGCAGTTACGAAGGGCAAATGAAGAACTACTTACGCTAGCATCTGAGTCTTCATTCTTGTTGAAGGTATAATCTGATGGACTCTCAATGGAGACCTCATGAGGGGGTGGGACATTGGCAGCTGCATCTAAGAATGAGAAGAAACTTTTTTTAAAAATAATACAAACACCTACACACACTTCCTGCTAGACTGTTCAACACACTAAAATATGTTTGCAATTATTCCTGCTCCCACCATCCAGAGAGGAACAAAGCAGATGAATCATCTGATGGGGCAGAGAAAAAATAAATCAAATATGTTATTCAGGACTACACAAAAATTTGGTCTGCCTCACAAGGATGTGATACTTTTGAAAGTATAAAATCAAAGATATTAAAAAGTGTCCCAAGCCAATTTTAAAATTAGGATCTTTCAAGATGCATGCATGTTAGGCATTGACAGCATCGTTATTTGTATTACAGTAGCATCTACAGGAACCAATCAGGATCAGCATGACCTAGAGGTTAAAGGATCCATGTCTAATTACCAATCCCAAGCCATCAAGTTCCCCAAAGTTAATGTTGCAATACATTTAAAACATCAGTTTATACAAGCACTTAGCTGGATAGAGATAAATATAAGCAGATGAAAACAAGACCTCTTAATGTGGTAGCATCAGCAGCTGGAGAAGGTGTTGGAATTCCAGAGCTGAAAAACAAAATCAGAAACTGGATTAAAAATATGAAATTAAGGGTGAAAATGTGAAAATTAGTTATTTTTTTAATCTAGTTATGGTTCTATCACCCAGTTTTACCTGAGTATCTATTACCAAATCAAAAGACACATTTGCAGAATAAATTCTCCATGTATTACTTTACTGACAACTTCATAAAAAGCAGATTTTACATTTTAATTATCAGCAGCAATTTGGTAATGAGTCACTTGCATCTGCACAACACCTATCACACATCATCTTAGAAAGCTTAGCAACACAAACCTTGCTTTATATTATGGGCCAGTCCTCCTTGCCTTACTCAGTCTCGTTGTGTATGTTTACACTGCAGCTGGGAGGGGTGAGTCCCAGCACTCCAGCTAGCATGCTAAAGACAGCAGTGAAAACATTATGGCATAGATGGTGGCTTGGACTAGATACCTAAACTTGGACCCAGGGGGTCAGGAAGGCTTGGAATTAGGCAGCTAGCCTGAGCTGTCATACACATGGCTATTTTTAACGTGCTAGCTCACGCAGAGCTAGTTCAAGTCTGTTTACCTGCACTGGGAATCACACCTCCCAGCTGCAGTGTAGACGTACCTACTGACTTTAAAGCTGGATTTAGCCAAAGATGAGTGAATAAATATATCAGAAATCAAATCTGGCCTCAGTTGCAAACCACGCAACCTCACTACAGTCAGTTATGGTTGCAGGAGTCAAACTGTGCTCATACAGTGATGATGTTGAGTTGCAGCCTCAGCAATATTGCCTGACGAGAATACAACTGTTCTAACTTTCGGAAGAGCAGAACACCCGAAGTTCCCATTGATTTGAAATGGAGCTATGGGTCCTTAGGAGTCCTGAAAATCAAGTGACGTCTTATGTTATTCAGACTTTGAGCCCGATCCTGCAAGATGCAAAGTGCCTCTGGAAAGAAGTTAAAATCCCTTCATACCAACTGACTTGATTTACAAAATTAATTGCATCTAGCCTTTTAATGTCTTTGCAGGAGAAACAAATGAGAACAGCACACAGAGACAATGTGAAGGCACCAGCGACAGCCTGTGAGGGTCTGCAAACTTAAAAAAAAATGCCTCTCACAAGGAAGTTAGCACTGTGAGGCTCGGGAAAAGGTGTCATAGTCTGCTCTTTTCTACCACAGCTGAGGAAATAAATAGATGATTGAAATAATATTGCACTTTACTGTATGTTGAGTGCTGTAAAGTTCAAAGATGAAGAGGATGTCCATGCCCACAGGTCTTAGAATCTAAGGTCTCAGCTTGCAAGATGAAGAATGCACCACTGATGTCAGGGGGATTTGAGGGTACTCAAAACCTTCCAGGTATAGACATTAGAGCCCAAAGAGATGCCAAAACGCAAGAGGTGCTGAGCACTAGCCACTCCCACTAAAGTCAATGGGAACAAGTACAAGACACTCAGCACCTCTCCATTTCATACATCCGTTATACATAAGACTGACAAAAGAGCAAACTTTAGGTAACCCATTGCAGTTAGGGAGCTGGGTGGGGGGAGGTGAGGGTTTGGTTTATTTAATGAACAGATAAGTTATACAAATCAATGAAAGACAGAGGAATTCTGCTGGAGAGACCATGTTTAATTTAAAACACACTGAAGTTTATAACAAAGATCAGAACTGGATTAAAGTCATGCAGCAAAATGGAAGTTGCTCGTACGTCTTCTGTCCCAGTCATTTGCGGTCAAAATTATGTAAAATTCATCAGTTTCAGCTGAGTTTCATATTCAAATTGCTAGGGGGGTTCAAAACCAAAACTTTGGCCAAACATGAAAAACAAAACCACCCCAAACAAAAGGAGATGAAAATTTCTCAATGTGAAAGGGAACCAGCAAGTTTTGCACGGCTCTGGTTGTAAGCCGGAGCGATTTTGAGTCTAATCCTGCAAGCTGCTGAATCTGTACTGAAGCTAATGAGAGTTTAGGGTATGCTCAGCGTCTCACAGGACCAGGCCCTTAGTGAATACAACAATACTTGATTTGCAGGTAAGGTACTTTTTTGGATAAATACAGCAAATCTTTAAGATTGGGCTATAAACTCTGAAGAGAGCTTCTAATTCAGTGATCAATTTAGGAAAATCATGAGTGTTTATTGGATTGCAATATTTCTTTCAACTGAAGGGAAAAATCTTATTTCATTGGTTGTAATATCTGTGCCATAAAATGAACATTGCAGCAGGAAGAGTTCATCCTGATATACTTCTAAGACATAAGACGCTATCTGAGACATTTTTTCTTGATCATCTTGCTGTTTACAATTTTCAATTGAGAAAATTCCCTTCAACAAGAACATGCTAAGAGTTCAAAATTGTGAATTTTAATGCATTTTAATGTTTATTTTGAGAACAGCCTTTTTTTCCCCCCCATATTGGTTTTAACCCCAAAGATTCTATGACTTACTTGGGGCTTTATCCTGCAGTCTTTACTCAGGCAAAATTCCCCCTGAAGTCAGTGGTTGTTTTGCCCAAATAAAGACAAAAAATTGGACCTTAGATCACTCCTCAAAGAACGGCAGGACTCTACACTAAGTCGTGATTCCACATAGGCCTTTAATCAGCAAGGTTCTTAAGAACATGAGTAGTCATTAAGTGAAGTCATTAAGACTCCTCACATCCTTTAAGTTTATGTTAAATATGTATATTGAAGTATTTTGCTAACTTGAGGTCATAATGGACAATTGTAAAACCTGTGATTTTTCTCTATGCCAACCCTCTTCATTGTTCATCTTTCAAACATTTGACAAGAAAAAAATTGAGTTCCAATAAGGCCTTTAAGGTTTTTTTTTTTTTTTTTTTTTTTAAATCAGAACTATAATATACTCTCTAAATTTAGGGGAATCAGAACAATAGTGGGGCTCAAGAAGTTGAAAAAGAATTGGTCTTCTTTGCAGCAGCCTGCCTGGAACACCATTTCCCATTTGTTCTATTTAATACCATTTCCGTGGCTCGGGCATCTGCTGCCACTGAACTGGGAATAGTCTTGTGAGTTTGGAGACTGCTGAAAATTCTCCTACACACACACACACACAAAATGGAGCCTGACTAAATGCTTCAAATTATGCAGCTGTAGGGAACTTTATCAAGATCAAACCTGTCTTTGTTGCCAACACTGCTGACGTTTGGGATGTGAGAAGCCCCTGGGTCCACTCACACTAATAAAGTAGGAACTAGAAAGTGAAAAATCCTTGGCTTTCTTCCTTTAATTTTTAATGTGTCTAATCCTTTTCCTGGAGAAGATAACCTTGAAAACATAAAACTGATGTGAACAGGTTGCTAATATTAAAAAACACAAGCAGCTGGGCTTCACCTCTGCAGCAGGAGACTGAAATTACCTAAAGACAGACACACACACACACACACACAGAGTTGTAAAATGAGTATGTTGAGTTTGCAGTTTATCCCAAGGACTTATCTCGCTAAAGCTTCCCAGTATCCTTAGGCCAACTCTGTGCAGTTGTTGTGATCATCTTAGCCCAGAAAACATTAAGTTTGGGGAGTGGCAAAATAACTGTTTCTCATGCCTGTTCAGTAACATCCAGGCTGTCTTTGGGTAAGTCTATACTTACCTCTGGGTCCGGCGGTAAGCTATCGATCTTCTGGGATCGATCCCAGAAGTGCTCGCTGTCGACGCCGGTACTCCTGCTCTGCGAGAGGAGTACGTGGAGTCGACGGGGGAGCCTGCCTGCCGCGTCTGGACCCGCAGTAAGTTCAAACTAAGGTACTTCGACTTCAGCTACGTTATTCATGTAGCTGAAGTTGCGTATCTTAGTTCGAAGTGGGGGGTTAGTGTGGACCAGGCCTTTGGATGGCACTTCTTAAAAAAATCCTGGTTAGAAAAGCAGAAAATATTGATTAAACAAGACTTCAAAATATTTTCCTGAACAGTAAGCCAATGAGTCTCAGAAAAACCCTCAAAAGTGCAGGTTACAGACATGAGATACAGCTGTTTATATTTGCTTCCAAGTCCTCGTATCTGTCACCTAGGGTGACCAGATGTCCCGATTTTTGGGTCTTTTTCTTATATAGGCTCCTATTACCCCCCAGCCCCTGTCCCGATTTTTCACACTTGCTGTCTGGTCACCCTACTGTCACCTGTTTTCAGCAGCAGGTAGAGGAACCATCCCCACTAGCTACAAATACAGTAGACATTATCACTGAAATGATCATTAATCATATTATAGAAATATTGTGAAATGTTTAAGGGGATCAAATCAATGCACAGTCCAGAGCTGTGGACACCAGCCCACAAAGTGATCTAACAAAGAGATTAAGTTTGTTGAAAGTAATATAGTCTGGTGATGAGAGCAGTAAGTACAGTCATTTGTGGATCTGTTGATTTTGACTGGTCTTAACATAAGGAAGAGTTGGACAGATGCCCAGACTAGAGATAACATTTCCTGGTAGTATAGAAGAGGTGTTACTATAAATAGCCTGCAGGTAACAAAGGCAATGATTACAGACCGAATGCTCTTGTTCTTAACGTGGACAAAGTCCCAGGTCTACATAATCTATGGATTTTAAAGGACTTAAGGTCAGATAATTTGCGACTTCTTTCTGATACATTTAGAATTTCAAGAAAATAAGTGGCAAGATTCCTGAGATCTGGAAAGCTGCACCTGGTTAGCATACCAAAACTATTCAAACAAAGGTTATAAGATAAGTGGTGATTAGAGCTGAAAGAATAATATATAACGTAATTTAGTCAACAAATTTTGCTTCTTTTTCTGTTCATGCAATGTCAGTGAACAAATTGTGACTTTCTTAATTGCAATTGATAAATTTGAATCGATTTTGTTTATTTAGTTGCTTCCTATTCTAAATCTGAAATCGGAGATATCTTGTTTCCTGATCAAATGCTTCTGATCTGTTCAGGTTCTGACTCCCAATGACTTCAAAGGGCATTAGATCAAGTCCACAATCAGGTTTCTTTCTAAGGCACCTGTCTCTATAGCAGCTAAATGTCATATTTCTCATGCAGTGTTCACAGAAAGCAAATTTGAAATTAACTTTCCCAAAGTATTGGATGGAATGTGCAAACCAAAAATTCACTTCCCACAAGTGTTCAAGATAGTGAAACTCATACACAAAAATTCATAGAAAGCAAAGACAAAAGTTTTGCATTTCCCACTGAAGCACAATCATGCCAGCATAGTTTTAAAATAATATTCTGCTCATCTATAATGCTTTCCAGCCAGCGGTTCTCAAACTGTGGGTCGGGACCACAAAGTGGGTCGCCACTCCATTTTAGTGGGGTCGCCAGGGCTGGCTTAGACTTGTACTCTTGAGGGCATTCTGCGCCAAAAAAAAAATAAAAATTCTGCTCACAAAATTTTAAAATTCTGAAAATTTTATTTGTCAAATAAATTTGAAGGTTCCAGTATGGCACTGAGGAGCACAGGCCACTGGCTGCACAGAGGTGGCAGATCACTGTGCAGCTTCCCCCCGGGACACGGACTGAGTGGTGAGTCTACACCCAACCCTGACACAGCGCAAGGACTGGGCTTGCCCCAGAAACACCTCAGGCCCTGCCCCTCCTTGCCAGGTGCACCAGGTATGGGCAGGCAGGCTCAGCAAGGCAGGATCCAAGTGTGCAGGGGCTTAGTGTGTGTGGGGGGGATCCAGGTGTGGGTTGAGAGGGTTGGGTGTGGGGAGGTCAGTGGGGGGATCTGGATGCACAGGGGATTGTGGGGTTCTGACTGCAACAGTAATGGGATTCTGCAGAGGGGTCCAAATGAAGATGGTTGGGGCTCAGTGGGGGGGAGGGGTCTGTGTGTGTGGGGATAGAGCTTGGCAAGGGGGTCTGGGTGTGTAAGGGGGTCAGTGGGGAGTCCAGATGCTTGGGGAGTCGGGCTCAGTGGGGTGGGGACCCAGATGCAGCTGGTTGGGGCTCGGTGGGGTGGGCCAGGTGCAGGGGAAGTTGAGCTCATCAGGTGGGGTTTCTGAGGGCAGAGGGGGGTGAGGCTCAGCAGAAGGGTCTGGGTATGAGGGAGTCTGGATGCTCGGGGGTTGGGCGGATAGGGAAGCAGCTCCCTGTAGCTCCCTCCCCCTGCAGCTGAGGAGTGATGGGTGCAGGAAATGGGTGGGAGACAGAGTTTCCAGAGCTTCCTGCAACTGGAAGAGAAATCTGGGGGTGGGTCTGACCCAGCCCCAAATGCCGTGCAGGGGAAGAGGAAGTCCCGTCCTCCCCAGCCCAGCCGGGACTAGAAGCTGAGCCCAGTGCAGAGTAGGAGCCACCAGCTGGGTCTTCCCCAGTCCCACCCTCTGCCCCACAGTGATTTACCTCTCTGCCGGCTGCCCTGCGCACCCAAAACACATGGCTGGGGAGGGTCAGATGACCACTCTTGCGGCTTCCCTTTGGTTCCCCACAGAAAGTCATTTTTCTGTGGGGAAGCAAAGAAATTTGTGGGGGACATAAATTCTGTGCATGCGCATTGGCGCAGAATTCCCCCAGGAATAGACTTGCTGGGGCCCGAGGCTGAAGCCCAAGCCTAAGCCCGAGCCCAAACCCCACTGCCTGGGACCAAAGCCCAAGGGCTTCAGCCCTGGGTCACAGGGCTCAGGTTACAGGCCTCCTGCCTGGGGCTGAAGCCCTTGGGCTTCAGCTTTGCCCGCCCCCCAGGGTGGTGGGGGTCAGGCTTTGCTCCCCACTCCACCCGGGGCAATGGGGCTCGAGCAGTCTCAGGCTTCAGGGTCATGTAGTAATTTTTGTTGTCAGCAGTGGGTCACAGTGCAATGAAGTTTGAGAAGCCCTGCTCTAAACCCTTTACAAATCCTAATTAAGCCTCACATCAACCTCCTTTTACATAAAGAAAGCAGGAGCACAGAGAGGTGAAGTGACTTGCATATGGTGACAAGGCAAGTCAGTGGCAGAGCAAGGAAATAAGACTATTTTATTACTTTAATCCCCATGATTTACTGGAAGATCATTTTTAGCTAATTTGCTGGAGTTTTTGAGGACGTTTTTCTCAAGGGAGATCAGAAAAATGAAGAGAATGCTACACTATAAACTCTACTTTTATTTTTCAGTGGCCAACATTTCCAAATTGCAATTGCCTAAAAGTAGGCTTCTAAATGCTTACACAGGCACCTAAATAAAAGTGGCCTGTTCTTCCTCTCAGTAGCAGCTTGTTCCAACTCTTGCTGCCACCTCCTCTCAACTCCAAGGAGCCTGGGGGCAGATGGAGCCAGCTGCTGCTGAGAGAGAAAAGCAGTTGGGAGGGAGTGGAAGAGGGGACTACACGGTCAGAGGGGGAAGTCTCTGGTTTGCAGGCACAGGGAAGCAACCACGAGGGGAGAAAACAGGAAGAATGCTGGAAGCAGCCACGGTGGTGGTAGTAGATGGGGAGGATGGCAGTAGCTCTTCTTTGTAAAACGGTCACTGGCGGAAATTTTCAAATGACATCTAGGTACAGAGCCTGGTATTTTCAACTACAGAAGTTCCCCAAATTGTAACTCTGACCTTTGTCCCCTTGGTTAGAAATCATGTTGGTGCAAGCCACAGTTTATACTGGAGCAGCACATCTACACAAGGTGCATGCACTCATGCAGCTCCACCAGTGCAGAAAAGGCCTTTCGCTGGTAAAATATAGCCAATTAAATCTCATTAAACACTAACTGAACAACTCTCTTTCCAAGACTGGACAATTGATAAAATGAGGACCAAACAGACTCTGTAATGTCAAGATCAACTTCTATAGCAACAACAACCTACTTTATGCTAAATTTTTAAATTCAAGTGCCCGTGACCCAGACATGCATATTGACAAGCAGAAAGATTTGATTATTATAATAGGAAATAAATGGTATTGTTACACACACAGTTTTCATTCACAACTGGCTGAAAACGCAAGTCAGGGTCCAAGCATATCTCGGGTATGACCCTACTGAAATCAATGAAGTAACATCAGGGATGAATTTCACCAGTTAACTAATGCGGTTTTTCACATCAGAGGTCTACAACACTGGTTTTAGGAACAATGTTAACCAACCACATTGCATATGCAAATTTGTGTTTCCTGATTGATTTGCCAGTACTCAATATTTATTTCTGGACTCCTATCTTAAAATGTTAATTTAATAAAAATGGATACTCGAGAAACTCCTGGCTACAGTGGAGATATTTCCAGATGCTTCTGATGAAGACATTTAGAATGTACATAACAATACATATATTGACTCAATGTTTTAGTGACCATCAAATGTATATTGCCCTTCATGGTAAATATAGATGCAAATTCTCCTTTACCCTTTTTCAATCATTGGATCAATACATGCTGAAGTTCACCCAAACCTGAAATCACTGGAACAAATTCTACCCTTAGTTATATTCAGGCAACCCTATGACTTCAGTGGGAAGAATTTAGGCATTTGTTGGGCCATTGTGAACTCGAGAAAAGAACACATGACAAAAATGTAATTTCTGTTGTCCTACCTGCACAAGTGAAGACCTGGACCAGCATGGCTGAGCATTAAGCAAAATATACAAATATGTAATGTATGTATGGAGAAGCAGAAAGGAGCACACAAACAGAAGTTTAAAATGAAGGATGAGCAATGCTGCACTATGGTGCCTTGGCAGAAATAACTGGTTTCAGACCATATAGTTCTGTTAACTACTTGATCCTAGACAGTGATGGTCCAAAGGCACAGCCCTGGGGACATCCAAAAGCTGAACTGGGGCTAAAGAAAGTCCTTTTACGCAAACAGTTCTCATGAAGAGTGTACCCCAAAATAGGTTCTTTGTCTTTTATGATACATCAGTCATGTCACGTATTTTCCCCCTGCCTTCTGAGAGGGTCTAAAGAGGTCTTCTTTAGACCCTCTCAGAAGACCTTCTTGGTAGGTCCCAAACCTGCAAAACACCTAAACATGTATAGACCCACTGAAGTCACGAGATGCACATACTTGAGTGCTTTGCTGGATCCAGGCCTCTAGTTAACGGCAAAGCAACACTTTGGGTCTGTGATGGTGCATCTGTGATACCATAGATGTCTTTTGGGTCATTTTAAAAATAAATTTGTAGTTAAGATTTTTCTCTCTCTCTGGGTTTTTTTGCTTGTTTGATTGATTTAAGAATAATTAAGTGTCCCATGTCCCCAGCTCTCTAATATGAAATAAAATGATCTCAATAGCTCTGTAATGGTCTCCGCTCACGGTCTGGTTGGGAAGTGTGGCCTAGTGGTCACGGCCACAACCCTGGACTGCCAATGGGGTTGTGGGGAGGGGAGCCCGGGCCCTCCCCCTCTACCGGGCTACGACCCAGGGCCCTTTTAGCTACCAGTAACCTGGCAACCAAGACTACTTAAGGCTGTCCTCCCTGGGCCTCATCCTCTCATCTTCCCCCTGGGAGATCCCTTAATAGAATTATCACAAATTTTCTGACTCATTTTGAACCTCATAATTTTAAAAAGTCAAGAAAAAATGTGCATATTATGAACAATTGTTAAATATATATGAATGAATGAATGAATGAATGAATGATTGATATGTATATGGCTTATGGTTATTGCACAAGTTGTATATATTTTACAGTTGTTCATAATATGCACTTTTTTTCTTTACTTTTTAAAATTATGATGCTCAAAAGGAGTCCAAACATTTTTGATCGTTTTATTAAGGGTTGCTGATCTAGACAGCAAAAAAGCTGAATGAACCACTAAAAATAAAAATACTTTCACATAAAAGAAAATAAACAATAATGTTTGAAAAGAGGAACAAAAGTTCCCGTCCGAGTTTCAATTTGGAAGGGTTACATATTTTTGTAATGGTGTATGAGATTTAACCACGGGACTTCCCATTAATAAATGTAGGAGTCATGCAGCTAAACACAGGGAAACAGCAATGGTGGAGTGTTAGTGTAGAAAGGACTTGGGCATTTTCACACCATGGTTACATGATAGGGTGGACTCAAGTCCTATTTATTCTATAGTGTGAACCATTGCTACCACCATTGATGGTTAATCTTACATGACTGCAAGCGGTAGTTTTACTGGAACCAACTTTCATCTGGGCATTACATAACTGTGTAATGCCAGACTGCAAGCTATTCCTGGAAATAAGTTATGCAACAACCATAAGCTACCTTTTCTGTTGGCTTCACTAAACTACCCAAGCACTTAATTTGTTGAAACCAGTTTTTTTTCCACCCATATACACTCACTTTTTTTTGCAACTACATGAGATTATACAAGGTATCTTAGGAAATTTAGTAAACTTCAATTTTACAGCTTTGTTTAAAATTTTCTATGAAAGTATGTGTTTTTTTATTATTATTGAATGCTGTTGGAGTTAGACTTATAGAAGATATTACTGTAGGATTAATGAGATTCTGATTTGTGCTCCATTTTTCTTCTGAAACATAAATATGAATGTAAGGCCACAAACACAGGAGCTTTTTGTTTAGTGGAGGGAAGATTGATCAAAATTCACAAAAATATAATACTGTTTTAGTTTCTTGTCCCCAGAACAATGCTTTGGAAGTCACAATCAGAAGAACGGGAACCAATAGAAAACCTCCTTACATTCTTAGCCATGAGTAAAAAAGACCAGATTGCAAAATCTAAGTGACACTATGTGACAAAGAAGAAGTATGGTCCAGTGATGAGAGCACTGGCACAGGCCTCAAGAGACCCGGGGTCAATTCCCTGCTATGCTACAGATTTCCTATGTGACCCCAGGCAAGCCGCTTAGTGTCTCAGCTTCCCATCTGTAAAATGGGGATAATAGTATTTCCCAAACTCACAGGTGTTGTGAGATTAAATACTGCAAGATGCTCTGATACAACAGTAATGAAGGCCATGTAAGTATCAAGACAGATAGAGATCTGGGGTTAGGAAGGAATGTTCCCCCAGGTAAATATTGGGAGATTCTTGGGAGGGGGGTTTCGCCTTCCTCTGCAGCATGGGGCACTGGTGAATTGCAGGTTTTAACTAGAGTAAATGGTGAATTCTCTGTAACTTGAAGTCTTTAAATCATGATTTGAGAACTTGAGTAACTCAGCCAGAGGTTAGGGGGTCTATTACAGGAGGGGGTGGGGGAGGTTCTGTGACCTGCAATGTGCAGGAGGTCAGACTAGATGATCATGATGGTCCCTTCTGGCCTTAAAGTCTATGAGATCCTGGAGTAAAATTGAGCCAGGCACACTGAGCAGTTTATTAAAATACAGGATACTTGTTACACCACAGACCTTCAACCTAGACTACCCAGGTTGGTAAAGGAAGTGCACCGCCTATTCCTATACCAAAGATGATGTACATGGGGGGAGGGGAGGGTGAAAGAGAGAGGCAGTCATACAGGTTACAGAGGATGTCAGCCTGTCTGCTTCCCTTCTTCCCCCAGCCAAGAACCAAGTCCTATCAAAAGTCAACAGGGAGAATACCACCACTTCTTTTTCCCAAAGCTTCACGCAAAACGAGGTGCTACTTATGTCATAATATGTACAAGTGTATCTTGGCAGGAAGCTTCGTCCAAAAATCAAGCACACAAGGCAAGAAACCAAGCAAGCAAGCAAACCTCAGAGATATCCTGACACGTATGTCTGCCCAGAAACAGACTTAACACAACAAATATACATTTGTATCACATGCAGGGACTTAGCAATATGATCCAGTAAAACTACATAGTGAACTCTCTATGGCTGCTCTATAGGTTTACACTAGGTACACCTGACCTGAGGCGGGTTACTGGCCCCCCTCTATGCATGAAAGTTACCTCAAAACATCAGCTGAGCCAGGGATCAATAGAGAGAAATGTGGGACAATAGCCAACAACATCGGGGCTGGTACCTCAGCCACAGCACAAGACTTTTGAGCAGAAAACATTATGGATAGGGCCCTTCCAAATTCACAGTCCATTTTGGTCCCTTTCAAGGTCATAGGATTTTTAAAATCGTAAATTTCATGATTTCAGCTATTTAAATCTGAAATTTCTTGGTACACCTCTACCTCGATATAACGCGATCCGATAGAATGCGGTAAAGCAGTGCTTCGGGGGGGGGGGGGGGGGG